>NC_135234.1:757189074-757494193 GCF_051348905.1 Ranitomeya variabilis | reverse complement strand
ATGAGTGCGCCTTGGCGGCAACTTTCAGAGAGGGTCTCTCTGATGCCGTTAAGGATGTTATGGTGGGGTTCCCTGTGCCTGCAGGTCTGAATGAGTCCATGACAATGGCTATTCAGATTGATAGGCGTCTGCGGGAGCGCAAACCGGTGCACCATCTGGCGGTGTCTATGGAAAAGACGCCAGAAAGTATGCAGTGTGATAGAATTCTGTCCAGGAGCGAGCGACAGAATTTTAGACGGAAGAATGGATTGTGCTTCTATTGTGGGGATTCTACTCATGTTATATCAGCATGCTCTAGGCGTACAAAGAAGCTTGATAAGTCTGTTTCCATTGGCACCATTCAGTCTAAGTTTATTTTGTCTGTAACCCTGATTTGCTCTTTGTCATCCATTGCCACGGACGCCTATGTTGACTCTGGCGCCGCTCTGAGTCTTATGGATTGGTCCTTTGCCAATCGTTGTGGTTTTGATTTAGAGCCTTTGGAGACTCTTATTCCTCTGAAGGGGATTGACTCCACCCCATTGGCTAATAATAAACCACAATACTGGACACAAGTAACCATGCGTATCAATCCGGATCACCAGGAGATTATTCGTTTCCTGGTGCTGTATAATTTACATGACGATTTGGTACTGGGATTGCCATGGTTGCAGTCTCACAATCCAGTCTTGGACTGGAGAGCAATGTCTGTGTTGAGCTGGGGATGTAAGGGTATTCATGGGGACTTACCTTTGGTTTCTATTTCGTCGTCCATTCCCTCTGAAGTCCCTGAGTTCCTCTCAGATTATCAAGACGTCTTTGACGAACCCAAGCTTGGGTCGTTACCTCCGCACCGTGAGTGCGATTGTGCCATAGATTTGATACCGGGTTGCAAATATCCAAAGGGTCGTTTGTTTAATTTGTCCGTGCCGGAACATGCTGCTATGCGGGAATATATAAAGGAGTCTTTGGAAAAGGGACATATTCGTCCATCTTCTTCTCCCTTGGGAGCTGGGTTTTTCTTTGTCTCAAAAAAGGACGGCTCTTTGAGACCATGTATTGATTATCGGCTTCTGAATAAGATCACTGTTAAGTACCAATACCCATTGCCAATGCTTACTGATTTGTTTGCTCGTATAGAGGGTGCTAAGTGGTTCTCTAAAATTGATCTTCGTGGGGCGTATAATTTGGTGCGGATCAGGCAGGGGGATGAGTGGAAGACCGCATTTAATACGCCCGAGGGCCACTTTGAGTATTTGGTCATGCCTTTTGGTCTTTCTAATGCCCCTTCAGTTTTCCAGTCTTTTATGCATGATATTTTCCGCGATTTTCTGGATAAATTTATGATAATATATCTGGATGATATTCTGATTTTTTCTGATGACTGGGACTCTCATGTCCAGCAGGTCAGGAGAGTTTTTCAGGTTCTGCGGTCTAATTCTTTATGTGTGAAGGGGTCTAAGTGCGTTTTTGGGGTCCAGAAAATTTCCTTTTTGGGGTATATTTTTTCTCCCTCTTCCATTGAGATGGATCCCGTCAAGGTGCAAGCTATTTGTGACTGGACTCAGCCCTCCTCTCTTAAGGGTCTTCAGAGATTTTTGGGCTTTGCCAACTTTTACCGCCGATTTATTGCTGGTTTTTCGGATGTCGTTAAACCACTGACTGATTTGACCAGACATGGCGCTGATGTTGCTAATTGGTCCCCTCATGCTGTAGAGGCCTTTCAGGAGCTTAAGCACCGTTTTGCCTCTGCCCCTGTGTTGCGTCAGCCTGATGTGAATCTGCCTTTTCAGGTTGAGGTTGACGCTTCGGAGATCGGAGCTGGGGCAGTGTTGTCGCAGAAAGGTTCCGACTGCTCCGTCATTAGACCTTGTGCCTTCTTTTCTCGCAAATTTTCGCCCGCAGAGCGGAATTATGATGTTGGGAATAGGGAGCTTTTGGCCATGAAGTGGGCGTTTGAGGAGTGGCGCCATTGGCTAGAGGGGGCTAAGCATCAGGTGGTGGTATTGACTGACCACAAAAATTTGATTTATCTTGAGACTGCCAGGCGCCTGAATCCTAGACAGGCGCGCTGGTCTTTATTTTTTTCTCGCTTTAATTTTGTGGTGTCATACCTACCGGGTTCTAAGAATGTTAAGGCAGATGCCCTTTCTAGGAGTTTTGACCCGGACTCTCCTGGTAATACTGAACCCACAGGTATCCTTAGGGAGGGAGTAATTTTGTCGGCCGTTTCTCCTGATCTGCGGCGGTCCTTGCAAGAGTTTCAGGCGGATAGACCGGATCATTGTCCGCCTGATAGACTGTTTGTTCCGGATGATTGGACCAGTAGAGTCATCTCTGAGGTACATTCTTCTGCATTGGCAGGTCATCCCGGAATTTTTGGTACCAGGGATTTGGTGGCAAGATCCTTCTGGTGGCCTTCCCTGTCACGAGATGTGCGAGTCTTTGTGCAGTCATGTGACATTTGTGCTCGGGCCAAGTCTTGTAGTTCTCGGGCTAGCGGACTGCTGTTGCCCTTGCCTATTCCTAAGAGGCCTTGGACACACATCTCGATGGATTTTATTTCAGATCTGCCTGTTTCCCAGAAGATGTCTGTCATCTGGGTGGTCTGTGACCGTTTCTCTAAAATGGTCCATTTGGTTCCTCTGCCCAAGTTGCCTTCTTCTTCTGAGTTGGTTCCTCTGTTTTTTCAGAATGTTGTCCGATTGCACGGTATTCCTGAGAATATTGTTTCTGACAGAGGTACCCAATTTGTGTCTAGATTTTGGCGGGCATTCTGTGCTAGGATGGGCATAGATTTGTCTTTTTCATCTGCTTTTCACCCTCAGACTAATGGCCAGACCGAGCGGACTAATCAGACCCTGGAGACATATCTGAGGTGTTTTGTCTCTGCTGACCAGGATGATTGGGTTGCTTTTTTGCCATTGGCAGAGTTCGCCCTCAATAATCGGGCCAGCTCTTCCACCTTGGTGTCCCCGTTTTTCTGTAATTCGGGGTTTCACCCTCGATTTTCCTCCGGTCAGGTGGAATCCTCGGATTGTCCTGGAGTGGATGCGGTGGTGGAGAGATTGCATCACATCTGGGGGCAGGTTATGGACAATTTGAAGTTGTCCCAGGAGAAGACTCAGCGTTTTGCCAACCGTCATCGTCGTGTTGGTTCTCGGCTTTGTGTTGGAGATTTGGTCTGGTTGTCTTCTCGTTTTGTCCCTATGAGGGTCTCTTCTCCTAAGTTTAAACCTCGGTTCATCGGCCCTTATAGAATATTGGAGATTCTTAATCCTGTTTCTTTCCGTTTGGACCTCCCTGCGTCCTTTTCCATTCATAACGTTTTTCATCGGTCGTTATTGCGCAGGTATGAGGTGCCTGTTGTACCTTCAGTTGAGCCTCCTGCTCCGGTGTTGGTTGAGGGTGAGTTGGAGTACGTTGTGGAGAAAATTTTGGACTCTCGTGTTTCCAGACGGAGACTCCAGTATCTGGTCAACTGGAAGGGTTACGGCCAGGAGGATAATTCTTGGGTCAATGCATCTGATGTTCATGCTTCTGATCTTGTTCGTGCCTTCCATAGGGCTCATCCTGGTCGCCCTGGTGGATCTGGTGAGGGTTCGGTGCCCCCTCCTTGAGGGGGGGGTACTGTTGTGAATTTGGATTCTGGGCTCCCCCGGTGGCCGCTTGTGGAATTGGACTTGTCATCCTCTTTCCTGTTTCACCTGGTTCCATCAGTAGTGGGTGTCGCTATTTAAGCTCATTTCTCTGGTGGTTTCTTGCCGGTCAACAATGTTATCTGATGCCTCTCAGTGCTTGTTCCTGCTTCTGACAACTACTAGATAAGTTGAGCTTTTGTCCATGTTTCGTTTGCCTATTTGTTCCAGTTCACAGCTGAAGTTTTGTTACTGTGTCTGGAAAGCTCTCGTTGATCAGGGATTGCTACTCTGGTGTTATGAGTTAATGCCAGAGTTTAAGGTAATCTCTGGATGGTGTTTTGTTAGTGTTTTTCTGCTGACCATGAAAGTATACTATCTGTCTTCTGCTATCTAGTAAGCGGACCTCAAATTTGCTAAGACTATTTTCCTGCTGCGTTTGTTGTTTCATCTGAACTCACCGTCATTATATGTGGGGGGCTACTGTCTTCTTTGGAATATTTCTCTAGAGGTGAGCCAGGTCTTATATTTCCCTCTGCTAGCTATTTAGGTCTTAGGCCAGAGCTGGGCATCTAGCAATAAATAGGAAATGCTACCTGGCTATTTCTAGTTGCGCGGCAGGCTTAGTTCATGGTCAGTATAGTTCCATCTTCCGAGAGCTTGTCCCTCTATAGGCTTGCTATGATCTCTGCTTGCAGAGATCATGACAGGTCACCGTTGCGTCGCGAAATGCGACAAATGGTGAGTATAGCAGGTTTTTTTTTTTTATTATTTTTAACATGACATTTTTACTATTCATTCTGCATAGGCAGCGTCAATAGTAAATAGTTGGGGACACACAGGGTTAATAGCAGCGGTAATGGAGTGCGTTACACCGCGGCCCGTTACCGCTGCCTTTAACCCTGTGTGAGCGGTGACTGGAGGGGAAGGGGAGTATGGAGCGGGCGCCGGGCAGTGACTGCAGGGGAGTAGGGGAGGGACTGATCGGACTGTGCCCGTCGCTGATTGGTCGCGGCAGCCATGACAGGCAGCTGCCGAGACCAATCAGCGACGTGGGATTCCATTACAGACAAAGGCCGCGACCAATGAATATCCGTGACAGACAGAAGGACAGACAGACAGAAAGACGGAAGTGACCCTTAGACAATTATATAATAGATGTACATACAGTATACAGGTCCTTCTCAAAAAATTAGCATATAGTGTTAAATTTCATTATTTACCATAATGTAATGATTACAATTAAACTTTCATATATTATAGATTCATTATCCACCAACTGAAATTTGTCAGGTCTTTTAATGTTTTAATACTGATGATTTTGGCATACAACTCCTGATAACCCAAAAAACCTGTCTCAATAAATTAGCATATTTCACCCGTCCAATCAAATAAAAGTGTTTTTTAATAACAAACCAAAAAACCATCAAATAATAATGTTCAGTTATGCACTCAATACTTGGTCGGGAATCCTTTGGCAGAAATGACTGCTTCAATGCGGCGTGGCATGGAGGCAATCAGCCTGTGACACTGCTGAGATGTTATGGAGGCCCAGGATGCTTCAATAGCGGCCTTAAGCTCATCCAGAGTGTTGGGTCTTGCGTCTCTCAACTTTCTCTTCACAATATCCCACAGATTCTCTATGGGGTTCAGGTCAGGAGAGTTGGCAGGCCAATTGAGCACAGTAATACCATGGTCAGTAAACCATTTACCAGTGGTTTTGGCACTGTGAGCAGGTGCCAGGTCGTGCTGAAAAATGAAATCTTCATCTCCATAAAGCATTTCAGCCGAGGGAAGCATGAAGTGCTCCAAAATCTCCTGATAGCTAGCTGCATTGACCCTGCCCTTGATGAAACACAGTGGACCAACACCAGCAGCTGACATGGCACCCCACACCATCACTGACTGTGGGTACTTGACACTGGACTTCAGGCATTTTGGCATTTCCTTCTCCCCAGTCTTCCTCCAGACTCTGGCACCTTGATTTCCGAATGACATGCAAAATTTGCTTTCATCAGAAAAAAGTACTTGGGACCACTTAGCAACAGTCCAGTGCTGCTTCTCTGTAGCCCAGGTCAGGCGCTTCTGCCGCTGTTTACCTGGGGAATGCGGCACCTGTAGCCCATTTCCTGCACACGCCTGTGCACGGTGGCTCTGGATGTTTCCACACCAGACTCAGTCCACTGCTTCCTCAGGTTCCCCAAGGTCTGGAATCGGTCCTTCTCCACAATCTTCCTCAGGGTCCGGTCACCTCTTCTCGTTGTACAGCGTTTTCTGCCACATTGTTTCCTTCCAACAGACTTACCATTGAGGTGCCTTGATACAGCACTCTGGGAACAGCCTATTTGTTGAGAAATTTCTTTCTGGGTCTTACCCTCTTGCTTGAGGGTGTCAATGATGGCCTTCTTGACATCTGTCAGGTCGCTAGTCTTACCCATGATGGGGGTTTTGAGTAATGAACCAGGCAGGGAGTTTTTAAAAGCCTCAGGTATCTTTTGCATGTGTTTAGAGTTAATTAGTTGATTCAGAAGATTAGGGTAATAGGTCGTTTAGAGAACCTTTTCTTGATATGCTAATTTATTGAGACAGGTTTTTTGGGTTATCAGGAGTTGTATGCCAAAATCATCAGTATTAAAACAATAAAAGACCTGACAAATTTCAGTTGGTGGATAATGAATCTATAATATATGAAAGTTTAATTGTAATCATTACATTATGGTAAATAATGAAATTTAACACTATATGCTAATTTTTTGAGAAGGACCTGTATACTGTACATTATAGTGAAAAAAAAACTTTACATGGAGAACTGTATTTTAGAAATCAAAAGTAATATAACACTAAAAACACTAAATAATAAGTAAAATTAACACATCTTAAAGAAAAAAAATAGAGAGAATTTAGCCAGAGCAGATTTTTCTGATGGTCTAATGAAGGCTGTAGCTTATCATTTGACTCTGATTGTCTGCAGCGGTCACATAGCATAACAATGTCATGAAAAAGTTTTGCGGCAGAAAGAATGTTCAGCGCAGCCTGAAAGGAGGTGCTTAAGAATAGGTTCCCAAACCTTAATTTGTAAAATAATATATACTTAGCACACTCCGGTGGATGTGATGCAAAGGGGATATTTAATACAGTACATACAGTAGTCACAAACATTTCGGTCTGCAAGGACCTTCATCAGTGTGCTAATAATTGCTCAGAGACGGAATATGTGGCATAACCCCTATTTCAGTGGATATTAGCATCAGTATTGTATGTAAAACAAGAGTGCAGGTAAAGATTTTGGAGGGCCGCTCATTGGCCGATCAAGCCTAAGGGAGGCTGCAGGGAAGAGGAAAAGAGACGCGTCCAAGTGGATTCCCTTGTCAAAGCTCAGGCGAAACGCGCGTCGGGCAGGTGCAGCTGCTACGGGGCTCTGCCACTGGTTAGTATACCATTATGTTCTCTCCTCTGCACTTTACTGCACAATGACACTTTGCTTAGACACTAATGCACCTTAAATTATACTATCATCATATGTTTACAGAGTGGTGCAATTGCTTCATATATTTGTGCTATACATGTTATTTTATTATGCTGAGGATGACTTAATGTGTATCTAAATTATGGATTACCATATTATTGATATAATTGTATGTCCATAGACTCTCATACTTTGGTATTTTTGTGGTTTGAATATTTATGCACGAGCCTGTGGATTTATTAGTTTTGAAATTATTTGGTTATTGGATACTATTATATGTTCCCCGTACCATCCCGCATGTTTTTTCACCAAAATCTGCTTTCCCCTGTAATTATGGTTGTTATGTATTATTGAGTTTTTATGATTTAATAAACTATGATTCAGTACATAATTTGAAGTTGTGTATCACATTTATAGGTATTGTTCACTTTAGTGGCTACACAACACATTTATTAGGTTTTGTATGTGTTAATTTACTGTATGTATTGTATTAAATATCCCCTTTGCATCACATCCACCGGAGTGTGCTAAGTATATATTATGAAAAAGTTTTGCGACCTTTAGGAGAGACTGTGCCAATAATGGAGTAGTGGTACCATTCTGGGAAATGGGTATACTTTTTTATATATTGTTGGGCAGTTTAGTAGTTAGTAGGAGGCTGTCCAGTAGTGGACAACCCCTCTAAGGAGCCTTCATGCAAAATTTGTACCAATTTTGGATATCTTCAGACACTACTGGTATGTCTACACCCTCTCTGTATATAGAACTTTACTACAAGCAACTATAACATTAAAATCCCTTGCCTAATATTGTGCAGAATTCCTTCCAAAAAAGTGCTGACCAGTCAAGACGTAAAATTGTATCTGCACCAAGACAAGTGCAACAAAATTTTTCTCATGCTCTGCCCTTGGAAAAACAGAGCTTAGAGATCAGGGAAGGCAGGTCAATTAAATAATAGGGAGGGTGGGCAGGAGAGCTGCAAGTGCAAGTGCAAGTGCAAGTGCAATTCCTATCCCGAAGCACTTGTGGCTCGTTTAGAAAAAAAATTTCAATGCTGGATTGCTGAGAAGCACAAAAACAGATTTCTTAAATCAAAGTATTGATTTAATCAGCCTCAAAGCGCCTGTACATATATGTAATTAGTACAAGTGGTAGCAGAATACTGTACTACATCATTACTAAGGCAGTCAGCAGCTGCCTGAGCCGGCTTTAAAAGGCCTTAAATGACGACATCAGAGTTCTAGGAAATTCAGTATATACCAATGAAACCCCTTCAAACTAATCTAACCCACATCCCTTTAATCCTGCTTTTTAGAAATATAGAAACAGAATATAAAACCATATTATTTAGCAACTTAATCATTTTAGGATTATTAAGTAATTATTACTAAATAAAGATGGAACAATTACAGAAGCTACTGCAGTATTATTCGAAACCACTTATCGTGGTCAGGCTACCCTTTTAGCGTCAGTGTGGTCTAGGGTAAGAACCTTGAACAACGACCACTTGCGTAGCATCTTTTTATTAACATAATAGATAGCAAGCATTTTTATATAACCTCCTGATGTGCACTGATTGGTTATGTGATAATCTCCCTATGTCCCTCCTACATGTACATCTTTCTGGGTCCCAAAATACTGAAAGCAGTTCTGTTCTATCATCAGAGCTCTTGTGTCTACAAGAAAACTTTCTTTAATTCCTAAAGGAAGTTGTATCATCATCCTTGGGTGACTGGGAAGTTATCCAGTATCATATGGTGCCGAAACCCGGGACTAATCGATTGACAGACGAGTGATGTTCAAGTGAGGCCCTGACAGGAAAAGTGGATCACTACAAATATGTGCTGGAGGTGAGATTTCCAAAACTGCCCAAATAAACTGACACAGCCTAGCACAGAGGGAGCTGGATGAAGGAGAAGAATATAGGCCAGAGCTTAAACAGGTGAGTGACACTGGTGCAATATCTTCCCCACGAAAGTTACACACAATCGGTTGTCTCCATGATATAATTGAAAACATAATTTATTGGATCAAGACACCTTCTTTTATTACTCCATGGTCCAGTTGTGATGCTCACAAACCCATTGTAGGCAGTGAACAGGGATCCGCATGGGCACTTTAACCTGTCTGTAGGCACACAACTGAGATTCTACAATACTCTGCTCATTCTGTTACCTTTCTATTATTGTCAATTCTACAACCACATGGTTTTCATTTTTTTGTGTTACAGCAGGTTAGCCTTTATTCCTTTCATACTCAGAAATGAGCTTTCGGCATCCATAACCCTGTTGCTGGTTCATCAATTGTCTTTCCTTGGATCACTTTTGGTAGTTACCAACCAAGTCTACCCAAGGCAAGTGTATATTGGGAACATTTCACAAGATCCCCAAATACTGAGAACACTTCACAGGAAATGTTGTATCCCATAAGCACCACACAAGACCTGCCGTTTGATAGAAACATCCCAAAAAACCTTCTGCATACCAGGAACACTCCAGAAAACAGGCTTCTTAGCAGAAATATATTCCAGGAACACCTCACAATTCCTGCTGTATACTAGTAACAACCAACAAGACCAACGCTATAGAGGGAGCACACCACACCTGCTTTAAAGAGTGGACAAGCCACACAAGGCTTGCCATTTATCAGGAACATCCCACAAGAACTGTTGTGTAATGAGAATACCCTCCAATACCTGCTGAGTACTGGGAACACCCACAAAACCTGCTGAATAGTGAAAACAACTCACAAGACTTGCTGTACACCAGGAACTCCCCACAAGACCTGTTGTATAGTAGGATCACCCTACAAGACCCGCTGTATACTATGAACAACCTAAAAGACTTGATGTAAACCAGGAACACCCAACAAGACCTTGTATACCTGGAAGATCCCATAAGACCTTTTGTATACTGGAAAAATCATAAAGATCTGCCATATACAACATGGACACTACAAGATCACCTGAATATCAGAAACAACCAACAAGATCTTCTGAATACCGGGAACACCACACCAGACCTGTCTTATACGAGGAACATCCAACAAGTCCTGATATATTCAAGAAACATCCCATAGACATAGGCCTGCCGTATTATGATAACACCACACAAAAAATGCCATATACTGGGAACACCCCAGAAGAGCTACCTTATACCAGGAACACCCCAAAAGATCTGGTGTAAACTGTGAACACCCCACACAAGACCTTTCATATACCAGGAACATCCAAAAGAACTGCTATGTGCTGAGAATGCATCACAATACCTGCTGAATGCCAGGAACACCCACAAGACCAGCTGAATATCTTAAACAATTCACAAGACGTGCTGTATACTGGGAACACCCTACAAGACCCTCCATATAACATTAAATCCTTACAAGATTTAATGTAAACCTTGAACACCCAACAAGACCTGTTGTGTACCTGGGAAATCCCATAAGACCTATCGTATTCTGGGAACACCGCTGTATACTACAAGAACCCCATAAGACTTGTTGAAACACCCCACAGGACCAACCATATATCAAGAACACCCTACAAGGCCTGATGCATACCTGGAATAGTCAACAAGACCTCTCGTATTCCAGGCATACCCCACAAGACTCGTTGCACGTTGATAACACCCCACTATACTGGGAACATCGCACAAAAACTGCAATATTCTTGGAACACCTCAAAATATCTGCCTTTTTCCAGGAACACCCTACAAGACATATTATAAACTGCGAACACCCTACACATCATTTGCCATATACCGAGAACATCCCAA
Organism: Ranitomeya variabilis; assembly: GCF_051348905.1. Lineage (NCBI taxonomy): Eukaryota > Metazoa > Chordata > Amphibia > Anura > Dendrobatidae > Ranitomeya > Ranitomeya variabilis. The sequence continues at coordinate 757,483,337 of NC_135234.1, read as the reverse complement.
AAGAACTGCAATATGCAATATGCCCCACAAGACATACTATGTACTGAGAACACAGCACAAGACCTCTCATATACTGGTAACAAACCAGAAGACCTGCTGTATACTAGGAACAACCTGCAAGGCTTGCTGTATACTGGGAACACCCTACAAGACCTGATGTATACCACAAACACCCCACAAGAGCTGCTGAATACCTGGAACATCCCATAAAATCTGGTACATATCGGGAGCACCCTAAAAGACCTACTGTATACTGGGAGCAAACCACAGGAAGTGTCATATACCGGGAACACCCCACAAGATCTGCTGCATACTTGGAACACCTAATAAGACATGTTGTATACTGGAAAAATCCCACCAGACCTGTTGTATACCAAAAACACTCCACAAGACCTATCGTATATATGTTGACAGGGGCTGGCTGGCAAATTTTAGCCTGGGGGGCAACCACACAGCAGTGGCCCATGAGTCACGGCCCATCCTTAAAGGGGTTGTCGGATCTTAAGCTACACGTCTAAAGTCACTGTGTGTGAATCCCCATATCGTGCACACTGTGAGGATTCTCTGGTGCCGGCGCCGGGAACAGGTGGTCTTGTGACTGCAAGCATGCGAATGAATATATATTATACATATATATATATATATATATATATATATATATATATATATATATATAACACACACAGTCCTACTGTATACAGTGACAGTCACACACACAACCCCACTGTATAATGACAGGCACAGCCCCACTGTATAATGACAGGCACAGCCCCACTATATAATGACACGCACAGCCCCGCTGTATAATGACAGGCACAGCCCCACTGTATAATGACAGGCACAGCCCCACTGTATAATGACAGGCACAGCCCCACTGTATAATGACAAGCACAGCTTCACTGTATAATGACACACACACGCACAACCCTACTGTATAATTAATGACACACACACAGCCCCACTGTATAGTGACACACACACGCACGCACGCACAACCCCACTGTATAATGACAGGCACAGCCCCACTGTATAATCTCACACACAGCCTCACTGTATAATCTCACGCACACACTGTATAATCACACAAAAAAGGCCGGACTGGGACAAAAAAACCCAGCCCTGCCACACAAACTCCACCAGCCCACATACTATAACACTCCCCATCCCGATCAGTGAATTTTGCTATACTTTGTACTGCCCCTCAACACTCCTCTTAAAGGCGTTATTTGAAGAGCCACATGTGAATGGCGCCGCAGTGCGCATGATCGAACACAGGTCCATTTACATGGTGCTCTTTACACTGCAGGCAGGCATCAGGGACACCCTGGGGATGAGGAGAGCCCAGAGGATGGCAGAGGACTGAGGAGCACAGCGCCCAGTGACCGCTCTGCAGAGGACTCACAGCAGAGGTGCCATCTCCCTCACAGGGGACCAGCGCTCCTCCTGCCGCCCAGCAGTATCTGCTCCGGAGCCAGGCGCCTCCTCCTCTCCTTCATTAGTGCCCCCGGCGCCTGCGTTGTAAGTTGGAAGGGCAGCGCAAGCTGGAGACGCTAATGAAGATGAGGAGGTGGCGCCTGGCACACAGAGTACTGAGGGAGGCGTTTGTGTCAGGGGGGAAAAGACATGCCCCCCTGACAAACTACAGGTATGACAGGCAAATTCTAAAAACGATTACTTCAGCGTTGGAAGGGACCAGAACTAAAAGAGCCACCTTCACAGAATGCAGCATTAGAGCTGCACAAGATGGCTTTTTTAGTTAAAAACGCCGGGGGGGGGGGGGGGGGGGGGGTGACAGGTTCCCTTTAATACAGGTGCTCATTAGGGTGGAATAACACTAGCATATGGCATTGGATGTGATCTGCCAATGATACTTGGCTCTTGCTCTGCTGTGAGCATGATCCGAGTGTCCGTGCTCCAATGCTTTCGCAGCACAAGTGTGGAGGAGACGGAGAAATTAATTTCTCCATCTTCGCAATGGTCTGACTCGCCGTGTATCAGACTGCAACATCTGCTGAGAAAAAAAAACGACTGCACACGGACAGCAAGTGAGAAGAGAATCGTACCACTTTTGTGGAAGAAAATGGAACCGATTTTTTTTTATACACTATATTAGTCCATGTGGCAACATTTCACTTCCACATCAGAGAAATGTGCAGTTATGGATCCGAAATGTTGCCACATGGGCCAATAAGGAGTACGCTACTTTTCTCACAATTAATCAGAGTGATAGACAGATACACACACATACATAATAAGAATAGATACTGAGAATTACACCATTTATGCAGGACAGTAGAAGTATACACAGCTCCACAATATACCGTATATACTTGAGTATAAGTCGACCCAAGTATATGCCGAGGCACCTAATTTTGCCAGAAAAAAACTGGGAAAGCTTATTGAGTCGAGTATAAGCCAGGTATGCATTGTCCCCACATCCCCATCCTTGTATGCATGGCTCCCCTGTCCCTGTATGCACGGCTCCTTATCCCCGTCCTTGTATGCATGGTCCCCCCATCCCTGTCCTTGTATGCATTGCTCCTTATCCCAGTCCTTGTATGCATGGCTCCTTATCCCCATCCTTGTCTGCATGGCTCCCCCATCCCTGTCCTTGTATGCATTGCTCCTTATCCCAGTCCTTGTATGCATGGCTCCTCATCCCCATCCTTGTCTGTATGGCTCCCCCGTCCCCGTCTGCATGGCTCCTCATCCCCATCTTTGTATGCATGGCTCCTTATCCCCATCCTTGTCTGCATGAGCTCCTTATCCCAGTCCTTGTATGCATGGCTCCTTATCCCCGTCCTTGTATGCATGGCTCCTCATCCCCGTCTTTGTATGCATGGCTCCTTATCCCCATCCTTGTCTGCATGGGCTCCTTATCCCCATCCTTGTATGCATGACTCCTTATCCCCGTCCTTGTATGCATGGGCCTCTTATTCCCATTTTTGTATGCATGGCTCCTTATCCTCGTCCTCGTATGCATGGCTCCTTATCCCCGTCCTTGTATGCATGGCTCCTTCCTTGTTCATGTATGCATGGTTCCGATAAAAAAAACCAACACATCCTTCTTACCTTCCCTGCATGCCCTCGCAGCATCTCGTTTTGGTGCCAGCAGCTCCTGTGGCTGGGTGATCACGTGTCCCCCACTCATTAAGGTAATTAATATTTACCCACACCTATGGGGGTGGAGAGGGGTGAATACTCTTTACCTTAATGAGAGGCAGACACATGATCGCTCGGCATGAAGAGCTGCTGGCACCGGAACAAGATGCAGCGAGGGAGCGCAGGGAAGGTACTTAGGATGTGTGCTGGAAGCCGGCGGCTGTGGCTGTGAACACTATAAGAGAAATGAATATTCACGGCACTGGAATATTCTGTGACTCGCTGCTCCCCCTCCGTTTTTCTGGGACAATGACTCGTTTATAAGCCGAGGGGGGTGTTTTCAGGACAAAAAAAATATGCTGAAAAACTCGGCTTATACATGAGTTTATACGGTATACTACAATCTATTATATACACAGAGGCATATTATATACCGTGTTAAGGAATATAGAGCGGTGTATATATTATATTAGATGGTGGCCCGATTCTAGCGCATCGGGTATTCTAGAATATGCATGTCCACGTAGTATATTGCCCAGCCACGTAGTATATTGCCCAGTGACGTAGTATATTGCCCAGCCACGTAGTATATTGCCCAGTTACATAGTATACAGCACAGAGCCACGTAGTATATTGCACAGCGATGTAGTATAGAGCACAGAGCCACGTAGTATATTGCACAGCGATGTAGTATACAGCACAGAGCCTCGCAGTATATTGCCCAGCCACGTAGTATATTGGCCAGTCACGTAGTATATTGCCCAGGTACGTAGTATATTGCCCAGTGACGTAGTATATTGCCCAGCCATGTAGTATATTGCCCAGCCATGTAGTATACAGCACAGAGCCACGTAGTATATTGCCCAGGTACGTAGTATATTGCCCAGTGACGTAGTATATTGCCCAGCCATGTAGTATATTGCCCAGCCACGTAGTATACAGCACAGAGCCACGTAGTATATTGCACAGCGACGTAGTATACAGCACAGAGCCACGTAGTATATTGCACAGCGATGTAGTATACAGCACAGAGCCACATAGTATATTGCACAGCAATGTAGTATACAGCACAGAGCCACGTAGTATATTGCCCAGCCACGTAGCATATTGCCCAGCCATGTAGTATATTGCCCAGCCACGTAGTATATTGCCCAGTGACGTAGTATATTGCCCAGTGACGTAGTATACAGCACAGAGCCACGTAGTATATTGCACAGCGACGTAGTATACACCACAGAGCCATGTAGTATATTGCCCAGCTACGTAGTATATTGCCCAGCCATGTATGTCACAGGTTAAAAAATCAAAAATAAACATACTCACCTTCCAAGGGGTCCTTTGTAGTTCTGTCGCCTGTGTGCTGTGCAGGCGGCAGCTTCCGGTCCCAGGGTGTGATGACGTCGCAGTCACTTGACCGTGACGTCATCGCAGGTCCTTCTCGCGCAGGCGCGCAGGACCCGTGATGACATCGTGGTCACATGGCCGTGACATCACAGCAGGTCCTTCTCGCAGACCATCCTTGCCAACAGAACCTGCCGCTTGCATGGACCGGTCACCGGAGCGTCGCGAGGAGTGGGAAAGGCGGCGGAAGGTGAGTATATAATGACTTTTCATTTTTTTTAAATTATTTTTAACATTAGATGTTTTTACTATTGACGCTGCATAGGCAGCGTCAATAGTAAAAACTTGGTCACACAGGGTTAATAGCGGCGGTAGCGGAGTGAGTTACCCGCGGCATAACGCGGTCCATTACCGCTGGCATTAACCCTGTGTGCGGTGACTGCGGGGAATATGGAGCGGGCGCCGGGCACTGACTGCAGGGGAGTAGGGAGGGACTAATCGGACTGTGCCCGTCGGTGATTGGTCGCGGCAGCCATGACAGGCAGCTGGCGAGACCAATCAGAGACTTGGATTCCATGACAGACAGAGGCCGCAACCAATGAATATCCGTGACAGACAGACGGAAGTGACCCTTAGACAATTATATAGTAGATAGTGTAGAGATGTGGCAGCAGTCTATATATAGTGTGAATTCCACACTATATAAATTGCGCCATACTATATAAACATCTCTACACTATACAAACATCTCTACACTCTCTCTCTCTATATAATATATATATATATATATATATATATATATATATAAATATATACACACACACATCTCTACAATATACGGTAATTAGGACAGCATTATACTATGTTATGATGCATACATCACGTAGGAGACACAGAGGCTGATGTACATAGGAGACACCGCGACTGCTGAATATATATCACATTGAAGCTACTGTATATACAATATATAGTTGACACTGCGACTGATGTGTATAGTTGTAGTATCAGCTATATATTGTATGTGATACTGTGACTGGTGTACACACATTATATAGATGAAACTGAAAAAATAAAATGATATATATATATATATATATATATATATATAGATATATATATATATATAGATATATATATATATATATTAGACACAGATAGATAGTGCTGCTATACACAGCAGTATCACCTATACAATGTATATGCAGTAGTCTATACATTATACAGGTGATACTGCAAATGTTGGATACACGATATATAGGCGATACTGCTACTGCTGTATATAATGATAGTATCACCTATATATCATGTATACAGCAGTCTATATACATTATATAGGCAATACTGCTACTGATGTGTATATATGTTATATATAGGTGATACTGTTGTGTATATATGTACGTGTGTGTGTATACACACACACACGCACACCAGTATCGCCTATATAACGACATATATACACAGCAGTATCACCTATATACACATCAGTAGCAGTATTGCCTATATAATGTGTATAGACTACTAAATATACATTATATAGGTGATACTGATGTATATAATCACTATACTACCTATATAATGTATGTATAGCAGTCTACATCTTATATAGGTAACACTGCTACTGATGTTTATATACGTTATATAGGTGGTACTGCTGTGTATACATGTACATATATGTGTATACATACATGTGTGTGTACAGTATACTGTATATACAGTATGTATACACACACACTGCAGTGTCACCTATATAAGGTATATACGCATCAGTAGCAGTGTCACCTATATAAGATATAGGCTGCTATACATACATTTTAGTGGTATAGTGATTATATACAGCAGTATCACCGGCTATATAACGTATATATAGCAGTCTATACACATTATATAGGTGCAACTGCTGTATATACATTAAAAAATCATCTTGGGACTCACCCAGGTCCCTGAGATTGGGGGGGGGGGGAGGTCGGGAGGATGAAGGGCTGAGGTGTGTCGGGTCCTCTCCAGCGTCGGCAGTGAAGAGGATCCCAGGCATTGGTGAGCAGTCTTCTCTGACGCTGGTACAGGCCGGCCAGCGTCAGACACAGTCAGGTGGAGGCGTCCTATGCGCGCCGGCCTTTTCAAATGTGCGCGCGTGGTCTCCTGCTTGCCCGCGCTGACACGGGCAGCAGACGAGCACACGCAGGAACTAGGACCGCGGCCGTGCTCGCGCACTAGCGTGGGCCGCCACAGCACTTATCAGCGCGGGCAACGCGCGCACACAGGACCTGGCTTAGTTTTAAAGGGCCGGCTGGTGGGATGCGGCGCACAATGTATTAAAATCGCTGCCGGTCCTCCAGCGGCCCTGTGCAGCTGCTCAGGCACCGGCCCGGGGGGCATATGCACTCCTGCCACCTGGCCCAGTCCGCCCCTGTATGTTGAACACATCACAAGTCATGCTGGATGCACCAACAGGACCTGCCGTATACTAAGACCACCTCAAAAGACCTGCCGTATACTGGGACCACCCCAGAAGTCCTGCTGTATACAGGGAACAACCTACAGGACCTGCCATATACTAGGACCACCTCAAAAGACCTGACATATACTGGGACCACCATAAAATCCCTGCTGTATACAGGGAACATCACACAGGACCTGTTGCATACAAGGACCACCTCAAAACACCTGACGTATACTGGGACCACTCTAAAATCCCTGCTGTATACAGGGAACACCACACAGGACCTGCCGTATACTAGGACCACTTTAAAAGACCTGACATATACTGGGACCACCCTAAAATCACTGCTGTATACAGGGAACCCCGCACAGGATCTGGGGTATACTGGGACTACACCAATGAAACAAGAACACCCCACAAGATTTGCTGTATGCCAGGAAAACCCGGTGAAGAACGCAGTTTTAGAGATAATCTGACTCAAACTTTATCTTCACCATTTGGCCCCTTTCGGAGTCGCTCTGACTGATCACTTGCTGACATTTCCACTCCTGACAGAAGCCATTGCTAATAGATAATCAATGTTATTCCCTCCACCTATTAGTGTTCTCATTGCTATGGCCGGTCGGGTATGTCCATAGTACATCTATTTCACGCATAGGACCGGCATGGACACGGTGGTATGGAGGCCTCCTCTATGTTGAGCTCTGGTATACTTTTTATATAAATTCTCACATCCTAAATATGACAAAGCGATGGCGCCCGTCCTTCATCCTGCTAATACATTGCGGGCTGTTTCCTCATTTTCCGTGTTCCGTAATTCGGTGGAGTTTGCCTGGTCCCTGGAGTTCCTCAGCAAGCCGTCTTCTGGTTGCCAGGCAACTGAGCCTCTTTTTGCTACACGTGCAAAACCTATCACGCTTTTACTACTTAATATTATTCTTTTTATGTCTAAAATTAGACATCAGATGAGATGTTAAGTGAATCAGATTTTTTTGTAAACTGTACAGCTATGAATTCAGTACGGTGAGTTAGGAAAGCCGAGGGTGAATCATCGAGAACGGGATGGAGAGAACGAGCATCGCTGTAAGCACATCAGCCATCTAATATACAGCAATTAACCTCCACTACTGATGTCATGGATCTGCCCAGTATTAGGGTATTACTACAAATGTGACATAAACGGGATTCGCTATAGGCAGTAATCAGCCCATACACGGGCGCTGCACCCCACACTGTGTAACGGAAAGATGAGAGACATTGCTATAATCTGCACCAATGTGCAGATATCAGGTCGCTCACAGAGCATTTCTATTACACCATATGGCTACAGGTAAATGATTAATTTGAATGGCATTGATATTGATGAAAACAAAAAACACATTCTTGCTCACTAAAATATGACTATTTAAATACTGTCCACTGTGCACAAGAATATACCTAAAATAATGCTTTTCCTATGTAGAATAATTAATACTGACACTAATATAATACTGCCCCTATGTACAAGAATATAACTACTATAATACTGCCCCTATGTACAAGAATATAACTACTATAATGCTGCTCCCTATGTACAAGAATATAACTACTATAATACTGCCCCTATGTACAAGAATATAACAACTATAATGCTGCTCCTATGTACAAGGATATAACTACTATAATACTGCCCCTATGTACAAGAATATAACTACTATAATACTGCTCCTATGTACAGGAATATAACTACTATAATACTGCCCCCTATGTATAAGAATATAACTACTATAATACTGCCCCCTATGTATAAGAATATAACTACTATAATACTGCCCCCTATGTATAAGAATATAACTACTATAATACTGCACCTATGTACAAGAATATAACTACTATACTATTGCCCCTATGTACAAGAATATAACTACTATAATACTGCTCCTAAGTACAAGAATATAACTACTATAATACTGCTCCTATGTACAAGAATATAACTACTATAATACTGCTCCTATGTACAAGAATATAACTACTATAATACAGCCCCTATGTACAGGAATATAACTACTATAATACTGCTCCCTATGTAAAAGAATATAACTACTATAATACTGCCCCTATGTATAAGAATATGACTATTATAATGCTGACCCGTGTAGGAAATTGTGATAACTAAAAACATATTCTTTTTTTTCAGCAGTATTCTACCAAATAGTAGATACAAAGATCTTTATTATGTATTTTTTTGTGAATGTAATTTTAATTATTGTTATTCTGAGTTACATATCGTGTATGAATGCTTTCCCCGTTGTATTATTGCTATGAATAGCTTATTCTCTCTGCATTTCATATTGGGAAAAAAAATGAATCTTAACATTGACCTTGGATACATTTTTATTCCGCTGCAGCAATTACGATGCACATTGGAGTCTCTTTTCCAATGTAAACAAACCTATTCAGTTACCATTTCCTCATAACTAAAACCTTCCATCTCCCGCTTAAGGTTGTCGTCTCGGAACCCTTTCCAGCTACATAATGTATTTTTCATGAATCGGTGCCAAACATGGATTTAGAATTTAAGAGGAAGCCAAAGTTTCAAGATTAGCACAAAGGCAAAATGTTTTATTTTTTTTTCTTCTGCATGGAAAACTACTTCTGATTAGGATTTAATTGCACATTACTGACTTTGCAGCAGCTGACTGGCATTGAGGAATTGAGGAACATTGCATGTTTTTAATCTATTCAATATTACATAAAGAAGATATTTGCGGAACGTAAGCGTTACAAAAGACAGAAGTACGGGCTATCAGTTTTACATATGTTACATGAGCTTAATCCTGGTCGTAATCTGTTTCTTACATAGGACACTGGATAATGTCAAATTTGCCGTTAACATAATCCCTGTTCTTTGGTGACACTTCATTAAACATTTTATAACAGCGAGTAATTCTGGAATTGTTCCGTGACTTGAAATATCTTAATGTTTCATTTAATCTGTTTCTAACTGGCTATATTTTTAATATCATATCATTCAGTATATATTTCCACTGCCTATTAAAAAACACTTAAAGGGGTTGTCCAGTGGATAAAGATATTGCTTAAATAGGTTAGACTACAGGAAAAAGAAAAATCAAGAAACAATGCTCACGTGCACTGATCCTCCACAGCTAATTTATTTCATTTATTTTATCTATTTTATTTCATCTAATTTATTTAAAACAGTTAAGCCTCATTCAGACGTTTGATTTTTACAAGTTTGAGAAAATCGGAACTGATTATTTTTATCTGAGTTTGATCAGTGTGTGTACATGTGTCATCCGGTATTCTCGTACGTGGAAAAAAATAATCTCCACCTTCTCCATTCTGAGAGTCTATGAAAACCATCCGAGTGTGGTCCGATTTTTGCACAGACCCATTGACTTGCAGTGTCGATTTTGATCCAACCCTTGGATCGTTCATGAAAATCAGACTTAGGCCGGTGTCACACTTGCAAGTGCAATGCGAGAAACTCGCATCAATACCCGGCACTGCCGCCGGCACTCGGGACCATAGCGTTCAGCTGCATAGAAATACATGCAGCCGTACATTCCGGTCCTGAGTGCCGGGTATTGGGGCGAGAGACTCGGGTGAGTTTCTCGCATTGCACTCGCAAGTGTGACCCTGACCTTAGACTCCCTCTCCTCCTACTTAGGCCTCACTCAGATGTCCGATTTTCACGTACGATTGCTATTTGAGGATTTTACGGATAGCACTAGTACCTGTGATATTCTATGGAGCCGTGCGCACGACCGATTTTTATTCCTTGGATCAAGAGAATCACGGAAAATATCGGAGACATGTCCAATTTTGATCCGAGAGTCAGATCCAAATCAACAATGCAAGGCAATGGGTCCGTGAAAAATCTGGACTGTCAGAAAGGGGAAGGTAGAGAAAATTTCTCCACGTATGAGAAAATCGGTTGACCCTTATACCAAACTCTGATCAAACTTTGATTAGAGTCTTATCCGAATAATGGGACCGATTTTCTCGTACATGAAAAATTCGGACTTCTGAATGAGGCCTTAAATGAATAAATGAAATGAATATTTTTTTTAAAAGGTTCGGACTGGTTAGGAAAAAAATTAAAAGTAACTATACCCGCTCTCACTGATCCCCTACAGTTTCCCATACCAATTCTAAAACAGTCCCCATTAGTTTTACTTCCAGGTCCTGCCTCAACACTACTGAAATTACAGGAAATGCTTGATCAGCCAATCACTGGCAGCAGCAATGAGTCAACTTGACCAGTGATTGGCTGAACAGACATTTCCTGCCTTTTCCTGTGTCCTAAGGCAGGACCAGGAAGCAGAGGCTAGCAGGGAACGGGTAAGTATTAGTACAGGATCTATGGTTAATTGATGAGGGTGGGTATGGTTTCTTTCATTTTTCTAACCAGTCCAAGCATTTTCTCCAAAAATTTTTATTCGCTAGACGACCCCCACAAATATGATGTCAAGTCTAACTATAGTATGTAAATGATCATATAATGAAAGTTATGTTCCAACACTCTCGAATTGGCCAGGGCAGTCCAACTTTGTTGGATAATATTCTGCCAAATCCAAGGCTGACCCGAATGGGAAAAAGGGGATGGCTTTGTTTAAAACATAAAGTTTGCGTGGATTATAGTTTGGTTTGGAGGTATTTGGCTGGGGCTTAAACATTTATATTCTGCCAACAGATAAGTTGGTACATTTCAAGCTCAGCAGTGCTAAATGACCTTTGCATTCCTTTTCTTGACTATTTCGAGATTTTGCCTTCATGCCTGGTTATTAGAGATGAGCAAATCTTTTGAAATTCGAATGTGTTGACTTTGACAAATTTTCCCCCAAAATTAAATTTGTGCAAATAAATTTTTGAAAATTTTCATACTGGAAATCTTGTAATTACTTGGAAAATATATTTGGAAAGTAGTGAGTGAGAGAAGACCTCACTGTCCATAAGAGCTTATACTCTACAGGAGAGAGAGAGGATCCCACTGATCATAAGAGATCACACTCTACAGGAGAGAGAGGACCCCACTGACCATAAGAGCTTACACTCTACAGGAGAGAGAGGACCTCACTGACCATAAGAGCTTACACTCTACAGAAGAGAGAGGACCCCACTGACCATAAGAGCCTACACTCTACAGGAGAGAGAGGACCGCACTGTCCATAAGAGCCTACACTCTACAGGAGAGAGAGGACCCCACTGTCCATAAGAGCTTACACTCTACAGGAGAGAGAGGACTCCACTGACCATAAGAGCTTACACTCTACAGAAGAGAGAGGACCCCACTGACCATAAGAGCTTACACTCTACAGGAGAGAGAGGACTCCGCTGACCATAAGAGCTTACACTCTGCAGGAGAGAGAGGATCCAGCTGCCTATAAGAGCTTACACTCTACAGGAGAGAAAGAGAGGACTCCGCTGACCATAAGAGCTTACACTCTACAGGAGAGATAAAGGACTCCGCTGACTATAAGAGCTTACACTCTACAGGATAGAGAGAGGGCCCCACTGACCATAAGAGCTTACACTCTACATGAGAGAGGACCCCGCTGACCATAAGAGCTTACACTCTACAGGAGAGAAAGAGAGGACCCCGCTGACCATAAGAGCTTACACTCTACATGAGAGGGAGGACCCCGCTGACCATAAGAGCTTACACTATACAGGAGAGAAAGAGAGGACCCCGCTGACCATAGGAGTTTACACTCTACAGCAGAGAGAGGACCTTACTGACCATAAGAGCTTACACTATACAGGAGAGAGAGAGGATCCCACTTACCATAAGAGCTTACACTCTACAGGAGAGGAGCCCAATGACCATAAGAGTTTACACTCTACAGGAGAGAGAGGACACCACTGACCATAAGAGCTTACACTCTAGAGAAGAGATAAAGGACCCCACTGACCATAAGAGCTTACACTCTACAGGAGAGAAAGAGAGGACCCTGTCATGATCTCTGCAGGCAGAGATCATAGCAAGCCTATAGAGGGACAAGCTCTCGGAAGATGGAACTATACTGACCATGAACTAAGCCTGCCGCGCAACTAGAAATAGCCAGGTAGCATTTCCTATTTATTGCTAGATGCCCAGCTCTGGCCTAAGACCTAAATAGCTAGCAGAGGGAAATATAGGACCTGGCTCACCTCTAGAGAAATATTCCCAAGAAGACAGTAGCCCCCCACATATAATGACGGTGAGTTCAGATGAAACAACAAACGCAGCAGGAAAATAGTCTTAGCAAATTTGAGGTCCGCTTACTAGATAGCAGAAGACAGATAGTATACTTTCATGGTCAGCAGAAAAACACTAACAAAACACCATCCAGAGATTACCTTAAACTCTGGCATTAACTCATAACGCCAGAGTAGCAATCCCTGATCAACGAGAGCTTTCCAGACACAGTAACAAAACTTCAGCTGTGAACTGGAACAAATAGGCAAAACGAAACATGGACAAAAGTCCAACTTATCTAGTAGTTGTCAGAAGCAGGAACAAGCACTGAGAGGCATCAGATAACATTGTTGACCGGCAAGAAACCACCAGAGAAATGAGCTTAAATAGCGACACCCACTACTGATGGAACCAGGTGAAACAGGAAAGAGGATGACAAGTCCAATTCCACAAGCGGCCACCGGGGGAGCCCAGAATCCAAATTCACAACAGTACCCCCCCCTCAAGGAGGGGGCACCGAACCCTCACCAGATCCACCAGGGCGACCAGGATGAGCCCTATGGAAGGCACGAACAAGATCAGAAGCATGAACATCAGATGCATTGACCCAAGAATTATCCTCCTGGCCGTAACCCTTCCAGTTGACCAGATACTGGAGTCTCCGTCTGGAAACACGAGAGTCCAAAATTTTCTCCACAACGTACTCCAACTCACCCTCAACCAACACCGGAGCAGGAGGCTCAACTGAAGGTACAACAGGTACCTCATACCTGCGCAATAACGACCGATGAAAAACGTTATGAATGGAAAAGGACGCAGGGAGGTCCAAACGGAAAGAAACAGGATTAAGAATCTCCAATATTCTATAAGGGCCGATGAACCGAGGTTTAAACTTAGGAGAAGAGACCCTCATAGGGACAAAACGAGAAGACAACCACACCAAATCTCCAACACAAAGCCGAGAACCAACACGACGATGACGGTTGGCAAAACGCTGAGTCCTCTCCTGGGACAACTTCAAATTGTCCATAACCTGCCCCCAGATGTGATGCAATCTCTCCACCACCGCATCCACTCCAGGACAATCCGAGGATTCCACCTGACCGGAGGAAAATCGAGGGTGAAACCCCGAATTACAGAAAAACGGGGACACCAAGGTGGAAGAGCTGGCCCGATTATTGAGGGCGAACTCTGCCAATGGCAAAAAAGCAACCCAATCATCCTGGTCAGCAGAGACAAAACACCTCAGATATGTCTCCAGGGTCTGATTAGTCCGCTCGGTCTGGCCATTAGTCTGAGGGTGAAAAGCAGATGAAAAAGACAAATCTATGCCCATCCTAGCACAGAATGCCCGCCAAAATCTAGACACAAATTGGGTACCTCTGTCAGAAACAATATTCTCAGGAATACCGTGCAATCGGACAACATTCTGAAAAAACAGAGGAACCAACTCAGAAGAAGAAGGCAACTTGGGCAGAGGAACCAAATGGACCATTTTAGAGAAACGGTCACAGACCACCCAGATGACAGACATCTTCTGGGAAACAGGCAGATCTGAAATAAAATCCATCGAGATGTGTGTCCAAGGCCTCTTAGGAATAGGCAAGGGCAACAGCAGTCCGCTAGCCCGAGAACTACAAGACTTGGCCCGAGCACAAATGTCACATGACTGCACAAAGACTCGCACATCTCGTGACAGGGAAGGCCACCAGAAGGATCTTGCCACCAAATCCCTGGTACCAAAAATTCCGGGATGACCTGCCAATGCAGAAGAATGTACCTCAGAGATGACTCTACTGGTCCAATCATCCGGAACAAACAGTCTATCAGGCGGACAACGATCCGGTCTATCCGCTTGAAACTCTTGCAAGGACCGCCGCAGATCAGGAGAAACGGCCGACAAAATTACTCCCTCCCTAAGGATACCTGTGGGTTCAGCATTACCAGGAGAGTCCGGGTCAAAACTCCTAGAAAGGGCATCTGCCTTAACATTCTTAGAACCCGGTAGGTATGACACCACAAAATTAAAGCGAGAAAAAAATAAAGACCAGCGCGCCTGTCTAGGATTCAGGCGCCTGGCAGTCTCAAGATAAATCAAATTTTTGTGGTCAGTCAATACCACCACCTGATGCTTAGCCCCCTCTAGCCAATGGCGCCACTCCTCAAACGCCCACTTCATGGCCAAAAGCTCCCTATTCCCAACATCATAATTCCGCTCTGCGGGCGAAAATTTGCGAGAAAAGAAAGCACAAGGCCTAATGACGGAGCAGTCGGAACCTTTCTGCGACAACACTGCCCCAGCTCCGATCTCCGAAGCGTCAACCTCAACCTGAAAAGGCAGATTCACATCAGGCTGACGTAACACAGGGGCAGAGGCAAAACGGTGCTTAAGCTCCTGAAAGGCCTCTACAGCATGAGGGGACCAATTAGCAACATCAGCGCCATGTCTGGTCAAATCAGTCAGTGGTTTAACGACATCCGAAAAACCAGCAATAAATCGGCGGTAAAAGTTGGCAAAGCCCAAAAATCTCTGAAGACCCTTAAGAGAGGAGGGCTGAGTCCAGTCACAAATAGCTTGCACCTTGACGGGATCCATCTCAATGGAAGAGGGAGAAAAAATATACCCCAAAAAGGAAATTTTCTGGACCCCAAAAACGCACTTAGACCCCTTCACACATAAAGAATTAGACCGCAGAACCTGAAAAACTCTCCTGACCTGCTGGACATGAGAGTCCCAGTCATCAGAAAAAATCAGAATATCATCCAGATATATTATCATAAATTTATCCAGAAAATCGCGGAAAATATCATGCATAAAAGACTGGAAAACTGAAGGGGCATTAGAAAGACCAAAAGGCATGACCAAATACTCAAAGTGGCCCTCGGGCGTATTAAATGCGGTCTTCCACTCATCCCCCTGCCTGATCCGCACCAAATTATACGCCCCACGAAGATCAATTTTAGAGAACCACTTAGCACCCTCTATACGAGCAAACAAATCAGTAAGCAATGGCAATGGGTATTGGTACTTAACAGTGATCTTATTCAGAAGCCGATAATCAATACATGGTCTCAAAGAGCCGTCCTTTTTTGAGACAAAGAAAAACCCAGCTCCCAAGGGAGAAGAAGATGGACGAATATGTCCCTTTTCCAAAGACTCCTTTATATATTCCCGCATAGCAGCATGTTCCGGCACAGACAGATTAAACAAACGACCCTTTGGATATTTGCAACCCGGTATCAAATCTATGGCACAATCGCACTCACGGTGCGGAGGTAACGACCCAAGTTTGGGTTCGTCAAAGACGTCTTGATAATCAGAGAGGAACTCAGGGACTTCAGAGGGAATGGACGACGAAATAGAAACCAAAGGTAAGTCCCCATGAATACCCTTACATCCCCAGCTCAACACAGACATTGCTCTCCAGTCCAAGACTGGATTGTGAGACTGCAACCATGGCAATCCCAGTACCAAATCGTCATGTAAATTATACAGCACCAGGAAACGAATAATCTCCTGGTGATCCGGATTGATACGCATGGTTACTTGTGTCCAGTATTGTGGTTTATTATTAGCCAATGGGGTGGAGTCAATCCCCTTCAGAGGAATAAGAGTCTCCAAAGGCTCTAAATCAAAACCACAACGATTGGCAAAGGACCAATCCATAAGACTCAGAGCGGCGCCAGAGTCAACATAGGCGTCCGTGGCAATGGATGACAAAGAGCAAATCAGGGTTACAGACAAAATAAACTTAGACTGAATGGTGCCATCAAAGTTTTTTCTGCCTGAAGTTCCAAATGAGGTTCCTCATAAAGCAAGCCCAAGGCCAGAAAAAACGCATCCACATCGCGCAACGCAGGATCCCCTGCTGGCAATGAGAAGGCCCAATCTTGAGGGTCACCCCTGAGCAAGGAAATCACAATCCTAACCTGCTGAGCAGGGTCTCCAGCTGAACGAGACTTCAGGGACAAATAAAGCTTACAATTATTTCGGAAATTCTGGAAGCTAGCTCTATTCCCTGTGAAGAACTCCGGCAAAGGAATTCTCGGCTCAGATACTGGAGCATGTACCACAAAATCTTGTAAATTTTGTACTTTCGTGATGAGATTATTCAAACCCGCAGTTACACTCTGAAGATCCATTATTGTCAGGTGCACACAGAGCAATACAGAGATTAGGAGGAGAGAGAGAAAAAAGACTGCAGCAAGGCAAACTGGAGGAAAAAAAAAAAAAAAAAAAAAAAATTCCAGCAGACTTCTTATAACTCTCCTTTCTCAACCTGGGTCTTTAACACTTTATTGGCCGGTCAAACTGTCATGATCTCTGCAGGCAGAGATCATAGCAAGCCTATAGAGGGACAAGCTCTCGGAAGATGGAACTATACTGACCATGAACTAAGCCTGCCGCGCAACTAGAAATAGCCAGGTAGCATTTCCTATTTATTGCTAGATGCCCAGCTCTGGCCTAAGACCTAAATAGCTAGCAGAGGGAAATATAGGACCTGGCTCACCTCTAGAGAAATATTCCCAAGAAGACAGTAGCCCCCCACATATAATGACGGTGAGTTCAGATGAAACAACAAACGCAGCAGGAAAATAGTCTTAGCAAATTTGAGGTCCGCTTACTAGATAGCAGAAGACAGATAGTATACTTTCATGGTCAGCAGAAAAACACTAACAAAACACCATCCAGAGATTACCTTAAACTCTGGCATTAACTCATAACGCCAGAGTAGCAATCCCTGATCAACGAGAGCTTTCCAGACACAGTAACAAAACTTCAGCTGTGAACTGGAACAAATAGGCAAAACGAAACATGGACAAAAGTCCAACTTATCTAGTAGTTGTCAGAAGCAGGAACAAGCACTGAGAGGCATCAGATAACATTGTTGACCGGCAAGAAACCACCAGAGAAATGAGCTTAAATAGCGACACCCACTACTGATGGAACCAGGTGAAACAGGAAAGAGGATGACAAGTCCAATTCCACAAGCGGCCACCGGGGGAGCCCAGAATCCAAATTCACAACAGGACCCCGCTGACCATAAGAGCTTACACTCTACATGAGAGAGAGGACCCCGCTGACCATAAGAGCTTACACTCTACAGGAGAGATGAAGGACTCCGCTGAGCATAAGAGCTTACACTCTACAGGAGAGAAAGAGAGGATGCCGCTGACCATAAGAGCTTACACTCTACATGAGAGAGAGGACCCTGCTGACCATAAGAGCTTACACTCTAAAGGAGAGATAGAGGACCCCACTGACCATAAGAGCTTACACTCTACAGGAGAGAAAGAGAGGACCCCGCTGACCATAGGAGTTTACACTCTACAGCAGAGAGAGGACCTCACTGACCATAAGAGCTTACACTATACAGGAGAGAGAGAGGATCCCACTTACCATAAGAGCTTACACTCTACAGGAGAGGAGCCCACTGACCATAAGAGCTTACACTCTAGAGGAGAGATAAAGGACCCCACTGACCATAAGAGCTTACACTCTACAGGAGAGAAAGAGAGGACCCCGCTGACCATAAGAGCTTACACTCTACATGAGAGAGGACCCCGCTGATCATAAGAGCTTACACTCTACAGGAGAGAGAGAGGAGCCCGCTGACCATAAGAACGTACACTCTACAGAAGAGAGAGGGAGGATCCCACTGATCATAAGAGAATACACTCTGCAGGAGAGATGGGATCCTGCTGACTATAAGCTCTTACACTCTACAGGAGAGAAAGAGAGGACCCCGCTGACCATAAAAGCTTGCACTATACAGGAGAGAGAGAGGATCCCACTTACCATAAGAGCTTACACTCTACAGGAGAGGAGCCCACTGACCATAAGAGCTTACACTCTACAGCAGAGAGAGAGGACCCCACTGACTATAAGAGCCTACACTCTACAGGAGAGAGAGAGGACCTCGCTGACCATAACAGCTTATACTCTACATGAGAGAGAGAGAGGACTCTGCGGTCTCTATTTTGAAATTTACTTTAAGAAATTAAAGTATCACATTTTTGTCTATGGGGTCGTAAATTCATTTTAGCTTAGTGATTTTCAGATCTAAACTAGTGGCAAGAATTATTGATTTTAAGGCAGATACACTTTTTCTCCGACTCTTTAGTTTCTGTTATCCTTGCTTCAGTATTTTTAGGGTAACAGGTGTATTCCTTTACTCATTTGTCTGCCCTATCAACTTTCGGGTGCTGCTTTATATACCTTCCCCCAGCTGGTATTTCCTGCCAGTGATAATGTTATTTGGATGTCCAGCCATACTGCTGTAGTTTAAGCCACTCAGTAAAAGACCAGCTAGGGTTTATCTATCTGCTGTTTATGTTCTTTACCCTGCACCTATCTCCTGTTACTTTTTTGGAAGTAGAATCTCAGCTCTTGCAGGAACCACTAGGGACTACTGGGTCAGGATCTCTAGTGTGTACAGGAACCAGCAGGGTCAATTGCAGTTTTTAGTGTGTTACCTAATTTCTCGAGAGAGTTGCTACATTATAAACTCATATGGCAACACAGGGGGAATGGATAAAGTACCTACATGGAATAGTGTATGGTTATCAGAACAGTAGTAAGAGTTTGGGCGCATCCATACGGAATGACGAAGAGTAATATTTCTTTTCTGAAGCCAAACTCAGCTCAGCTGCATCTGATTACACTTTGGAAATAAGTTACAGGAAGAGAAATATCCTCACTGGTCTTATAATCCTCCCCAGTTCCAAAAAATGTGTGCCCCATATGATCTACAGTATAAGCGCCTCCTCGCGGGTCTGTCTGTATTTCTTTCAATGTAATATTAATTTTACAGGACAAGCGCCTTCCGGTCCCCATAGACAAAGTTGACTCCTTTGGGTTAGAAAAATATTGCATTATTTAACGTGGCGCTGGGAACATAAAACCTAACCCCTTACAGACACTGGTTTGGAGTGTCTGATTCAGCAGGGTATCCATAAACCTACAATAATTAGGTCCTAAGACGGCCTTAAAAAATACCCACGGAATATGGAATCTGGACGCTCTCGACATTATCGTTCACGGCGGTGTGATGCCTTCATTATAAAGTCAAAATACGGGCGATTCCTAACATGTACCAGACTAATAGTCACATCCCGGTGGCGCCAATTATACTGGAGAAATTGTTATGTGAGTACGAGCCGGATCCCGATCATATATAACTTGTGTGCCTGTATACATTACAGACCTCCAGCTACCCGCTGATTTCAGATCCGTCTATTATGTTTCCATTTACTTCTCGTAGAAAACTTTGAAAAGCATCTACTCTCATTGGATACAGTATAACATTTTAAAAATGCATCTACTCTCATTGGATTCAGTGTAACACTTTGAACAGCATCTACTCTCATCGGATACAGTGTAGCACTTTGAACAGCATCTACTCTCATTGGATACAGTGTAACACTTTGAACAGCATCTACTCTCATTGGATTCAGTGTAACACTTTGAACAGCGTCTACTCTCATTGGATACAGTGTAACACTTTGAACAGCATCTACTCTCATTGGATACAGGGCAACACTTTGAACAGCATATACTCTCATTGGATACAGTGTAACATTTTAAAAATGCATCTGCTCTCATTGGATTCAGTGCAACACTTTGAACAGCATCTAATCTCATTGGATACAGTGTAACACTTTGAACAGCATCTACTCTCATTGGATACAGTGTAACATTTTAAAAATGCATCTGCTCTCATTGGATTCAGTGCAACACTTTGAACAGCATCTACTCTCTTTGGATACAGTGTAACACTTTGAACAGCATCTACTCTCATAGGATCCTGTGTAACACTTTGAAAAGCATATACTCTCATTGGATACTGTGTAACACTTTGAAAAGCATATACTCTCATTGGATACTGTGTAACACTTTGAACAGCATCTGCTCTCATTGGATACAGTGTAACACTTTGAACAGCATCCACTCTCACTGGATACAGTTTATCACTTTGAAAAGCATCTACTCTCATAGGATCCTGTGTGACACTTTGAACAGCATCTACTCTCATTGGATACAGTGTAACACTTTGAAAAGCATCTACTCTCATTGGATACAGTGTAACACTTTGAAAAGTATTTACTCTCATTGGATACTGTGTATCACTTTGAAAAGTATTTACTCTCACTGGATACAGTGTAACACTTTGAAAAGCATCTACTTTCATTGGATACAGTGTAACAATTTGAAAGCATCTCCTCTCATTGGATACAGTATAACACTTTAAAAAAAAAATCTACTCTCATTGGATACAGTGTAACACTTTGAAAAGCATCTACTCTCATTGGATACTGTGTAACAGTTTGAACAGCATCTACTCTCATTGGATACAGTGTATCACTTTGAAAAGTATTTACTCTCATTGGATACTGTGTAACACTTTGAACAGCATCTACTCTCATTGGATACAGTGTAACTCTATTGACGCATACAAATCCGCATGAAAAAAAACACATGAAAATCCGCATCAAAAATGCATCAAAAACTCATCGAATCCGCGCGGATTTTTACCTGGGTCTTCTGCCAAGAGATGCAGAATCTGGGCAGAAAATTCCACAGGCAAATCTGCAACGTGTGCACATACCCTTAGACCCCACTTATTTAAATGACGTTCACCCCCCATCAAGAATCTCTACTTGAAGTCTTTTGACAATAAACTGATCACAAAGTCAGTGATCATTTGTGATCAGTGAAGTGACCTGACAGCAAGTGTTCAGTTTCACTGCGGCGCCACCGCGGGGTTAAAAAAAGCATAAAGCACTGCTAAGGATGAGAGAATCGATTAGAAACTTGGCTTCACAAATTTGTTTCGAATTTCTCAAAACTTGCAGCCTTTAGGTGTTCCGAAATGTTGAGAGTTTGATCGAATCAAGTGGTAAATTCGATTTGTGTCAAAATTATTCCACGTAAAAACTGAAAGTGCCCCAAATTCCAAAAAGGTGGGGATTTTTTTTTTCGTCTCTGAGGTTTGTGGCTATCCCAATTGCAAAGTTTGAAAAAACAGATGGGTCAAGAAAAAAATTAAAAAACAATGAAATATCAAACACGCCTCACCTTACCCATCCTCAGCCCTCCGTCGCGGTACCAACACCAGTTCTGGTCTTCTCTTCAGTCTTTGAAGCTTCCTAGGCCTCGAACCATGATATACCATCATGACGTCATAACGTGTGCCATGTCGCCCCATATCATGTTGCCATAATGTGCCTCAATAAAGAATGAAGAGAAGACCGGAGCTGGTGCCTTAGGGAGCGAGCGGAGTACTGGTGGTCAGGGACGTGGTGAGTGTGATGATTTACGGTTTTCATCTCCTTTCTAAGTCCATCCATTCCCACCTCCCTCTTCTATTAACATATCATACAATATAGTGGCTAAAATAACACCGCCATACAGATAACCTAATACTCCATGCATTACAAAAATACTGTGCAGTACCTAAAAAGCAGTCTCATATAGCACAATAAAATTAATACCGCTATACTGTGCATAAATAGTGCTAATATACAGTGAGCATGTAGCAGCTCTGGTAATCTAAAACTAGTGCCATACAACTTTTATGGGATAAATCATAATACCCAGGAAAATAAGCAATTTTGTTATATATCGTATCAGAGAAATCTGCCTATTTCTCCCTCTGGACTGATCTTTTATTCTCAAAATTTGTAATTCATGGGTAAAATCTTCATTAACATTAAATGCATATTTTCCCATTTCTGAGATAGGAGATGACAACTGGTGCTCATAAAGTTCCATGGAACTAGCAGCGGAATGTCTGCGTCTGTCTCTAGCTCCTCCTCCTCTCTCCATAGAATCTTGTGAGCACCAACTGTCATCACCATATCTCAGTAATGGCAAAATCTGTATTCACTAAAGACATTTTACCCTTAAATTAACAATTTTAAGAATGAATGATCACCCCAGAAGGAGAATGAAGTGGATTCCTTTAATAAGATATATCACAAAGTTTCTTATCTTCATGTGTATTAATTTATGAAGCGGGCGTTACCAGCCTCAAGTGCCAGGCCATAAGTAGATAAACCCATATAGTGCACAAATATTACCACTATATAGTGAGCAAATAGCAGCTCTACATGTGATGTAATCCAGTAACATCCCTGTAAAAAGTATAAATAATAATACTATAGAATTAATATTTACATCAATGGTAATTACATGCTTCCAATGCTGGCCATAAATAGATACCGCCATACAATGCTCACAACACGCCACTGTACAATGCCTAAATAATAGCTCTATATGGGTAATTATTAGTAGTAGACCTTACATACGGTAATATTATAGAACAACCAACAACTCCACACATAAAGGAATCTAATAATTATGCCATACAATATTTATTACCGATATACACCTTCCACTACCATCAGTGGTTGTTACAATGCTGCAGAATCTGGTCTATAAGTAGATACCGCCAAACAGCTCTTAAATAATAAAACTATACAGTAACCATGCAACAGGTTTACATATAAAGTAATCCAATAACTCTTCTATAAAATGCCTTAAATATAAATCTATTCAATAAATATTAACATCAGCTGTGATTTCAAACCTTAAGTATCAGGCCATAAATAAATACTGCTCTACAGTGCTAAAATAATACCACTATATGACAGATCTCCATGTAAAGTCATCCAATAACTGTGCTGCGCTATGATTAAAGACTACTGATATTCATTAGATATTAACATTAGTTTTGACTTCAAGCCTCAGGTGTCAGGCCATAAATAAATACCGCCATATATGGCTCACATGGCAGCACTTTGATTATGTATCAATATGTTATTTGATCAATGTAACAACTATGCTATACAATGTTCAAAAAATATTGCTATATGACTAATATTAACATTAGTGGTGGTAACAAGTATCAGGTGTCAAAATATAAATAAACACCATCATACAACTAATATTATCATCATTGGTAGTTACAAGCCTAAGGTGCGGAGCCTTATGTAGATGCTGCCATACAGTGCCCAAATAATAGAACTATGCAGTGACTATATAACAGATCTACATGCAATGTAATCTAATAACTATGCTATACAATGTCTAAATATATACTGCTATTCTAGTAATAATAACACCAGTGGTGGTTTCAAGCCTTACGAGTTAAGCCGTTAATATAAATACCGCCATATAGGGCTTACATAATACCACTTACAGTGACCAAATAACTGTTTCATACATAATCTAACAACTATGGAGTAAAATGTTGAAATAATATTGCTATGCAATTAACATTAGTGGTGATTAGAAGATTAAAAAAAAATTCTGCAGTACAGTGCTCACATAATACCACCATAAAGTGACCAAACAACAGCTTAGGAATCTAATAACTGTGCCATACAATGTTTAACAATACTGATACACAACTATTTTTAATAGCAGTGGTGGTTACAAGCCTCAGCTGTTGAGGCATAAGTAGCTACTGCCATACAGTGCTAAAATGGAAAAAAAAACAAAAAACAACCTATACCGTGACTATATAACAAATCTGCATGTAATGTAACCTAACAGTTATGCTATATAATGTCTACAATATACTCCTATTCAAACCTTATAAAGCGGCTTAAGAATAAATATTGCCATACAGGGCTCAGACAATACCGCTATACAGTGACGAAATAAAAGATTCATACATAATCTAACAACTGTTCCTTGCAATGTTCAAATAATGCTGCTATGCAATTAATATGAACCTTAGTGTTGATTACATGCTTCATGAGTTAGGCCATTAATATGTACTGCCATATAGGGATCATATAGTACTGCTATAGAGTGACCAAATAGCAGATTCATACATAATTTAACAGCTATGTTCAAATAATACTGTTATACAATTAATATTAACATTATTACTGGTTACAAGCCTCATGAGTTATGCTATTACTAAATCCTGCCATATAGGGCTCATATAATACTGCCATACAATGACCAGAAAACAGATTAATACACAATCTAACAACTGTGAGGTCCAATATACAAACAATACTGCTATATAACTATTAACATTATAGCATTGGCGGTAGTTACAAGTGTCATGAGTTAGGCCATTAATAAATACTGTCATATAGGACTTTGTATAATACTGCTATATACACTGTGTGCAGAATTATTTGGCAAGTTGTATTTTGATCACATGATACTTTTTAGACATGTTGTCCTACTCCAAGCTATTCAGGCTGAGAGCCAACTACCAATTAAGTAAATCAGGTGATACGCATCTCTGTAATGAGGAGGGGTGTTGTCTAATGACATCAACACCCTATATAAGGTGTTCTTAATTATTAGGCAACTTCCTTTCCTTTGGCAAAATGGGTCAGAACAGAGATTTGACGGCTCTGAAAAGTCCACAATTGTGAGATGTCTTGCAGATGGATGCAGCAGTCTTGAAATTGTCAAACTTTTGAAGCGTGATCACCGAACAATCAAGCGTTTCATGGCAAATAGCCAACAGGGTCGCAAGAAGCGTGTTGGGCAAAAAAGGCTAAAATAACTGCCCATGAATTGAGGAAAGTCGAGCGTGAAGCTGCCAAGATGCCATTTGCCACCAGTTTTGCCATATTTCAGAGCTGCAACGTTACTGGAGTAACAAAAAGCACAAGGTGTGCGATACTCAGGGACATGGCCAAGGTAAGGAACGCTGAAAAACAACCACCTGTGAACAAGAAACATAAGATAAAACCTCAAGACTGGGCCAAGAAATATCTTAAGACTGACTTGTCAAAGGTTTTCTGGACTGATGAAATGAGAGTGACTCTTGATGGGCCAGATGGATGGGCCAGAGGCTGGATCAGTAAAGGGCAGAGAGCTCCACTCCGACTCAGACACCAGCACTGTGGAGGTGGGGGACTGGTATGGGCTGGGATCATCAAAGATGAACTTGTGGGACCTTTTCGGGTTGAGGATGGAGTGAAGCTCAACTCCCAGACCTACTGCCAGTTTCTGGAAGACAACTTCTTCAAGCAGTGGTACAGGAAGAAGTCGGTATCGTTCAAGAAAACCATGATCTTCATGCAGGACAATGCTCCATCACATGCCTCCAACTACTCCACAGCGTGGCTGGCCAGTAAAGGTCTGAAAGAAGAAAACATAATGACATGGCCCCCTTGTTCCCCTGATCTGAACCCCATAGAGAACCTGTGGTCCCTCATAAAATGTGAGCTCTACAGGGAGGGAGAACAGTCCACCTCTCGGAGCAGTGTCTGGAGGCTGTGGTGGCTGCTGCACGCAATGTTGGCCGTAAACAGATCAAGAAACTGACAGAATCTATGGATGGAGGCTGCTGAGTGTCATCATAAAGAAAGGTGGCTATACTGGTCACTAATTTTTAGGGTTTTGTTTTTGCATGTTAGAAATGTTTATTTCTAAATTTTGTGCAGTGATTTTGGTTTACCTGGTGAAAATAAACAAGTGAGATGGGAATATATTTGGTTTTTATTAACGTTGCCTAATAATTCTGCACAGTAATAGTTACCTGCACAAACAGATATCCTCCTAAGATAGCCAAATCTAAAAAAAACCCACTCCAACTTCCAAAAATATTAAGCTTTGATATTTATGAGTCTTTTGGGTTGATTGAGAACATAGTTGTTGATCAATAATAAAAACAATCCTCTAAAATACAACTTGCCTAATAATTCTGCACACAGTGTAGTGAACTAATAACACATTTGCGCATAATCTAACAACTGTGATGTCCAATGTACAAATAACACTGCTATATAAATATTAATATTAGTGCTGGTTACAAGTCTCATAAGTTAGACCACTAATAAATGTTGAGATATAGAGCTCATATAATACCGCTATACAGTGACAAAATAATAGATTCATACATAATCTAACATCTGTGATGTCCAATGTACAAATAATACTGCTGTATAACTACTAAC
The DNA here is from genome assembly GCF_051348905.1 of Ranitomeya variabilis. NCBI lineage: Eukaryota > Metazoa > Chordata > Amphibia > Anura > Dendrobatidae > Ranitomeya > Ranitomeya variabilis. The sequence continues at coordinate 757,456,335 of NC_135234.1, read as the reverse complement.
ATTATAACATTAGCGGTGTTTACAAGTGTCATGAGTTAGGGCATTAATAAATACTGCCATATAGGACTTTGTATAATACCGCTATATAGTGAACTAATAACAGAGTCATACATAATCTAACAACTGTGATGTCCAGTGTACAAATAATAAATAATAGCGCTATATAACTATTAACATTAGTGGTAGTTACAAGCCTCATTAGTAAATTCTGCCATAAAGGGCTAGTATAATACCGCCATACAGTGATCAAATAACACATTCATATATAATTTAATAATTGTGTAAATAATATTAGTGGCGGTTACAAGCCTCAGGTGTCAGGCCATAATTAAATACCACCATACAGTGCCCACATAATAATACCACCACATAGTGACCAAACAACAACTCTATGCAGAAGGTAATCCAATGACAGTGTCTTGGCAAACAACTATTTTATAGCCCAATGTCTCTGTTATAATGTTGCGCTTTTTCCTCTACAAGCTGGAAAATAAATTCTCATAAATATTAACAAAAGCGGCAATGTCAGGCGAAAGATGTATGCTTCCTCTTTAGCCTATAAACTAACTTAGAGAAGAGGTATTTGGAACATGGTGAGTAAGCAATTTATCAAGCATTAAACGCCTGTCAGCATCAGGTAAGGAGAGTGCGCAGCGGCTTGCTGCGCGCCGCACATAACCTCAGATGCTTCCCTTAACATTATGGTGACTGTGTATTCAGATGGGGCTCCATATTGCAGAGCGCAGCACAATATGTGAGACATTAAGGCGGATGACAAATATAAACAGCCGGGGCTCTGCCAAAAAAAAAAAGTGAGGACCCCGCAGTGGTGACTGAGGAGAAGATTTATTTCAAAAGCGGCGTCAGAGGAGAGCGGTATTAGCAGCAGATTGTGTGGCGGCGATGAATAATTACGGTAGAACGGCTTGGAGAAAGCGACTTGTCCAAATACACAGCAGAATAGCACGAGATGACACAATGATACATAATGCCTTTATTACAAAATAAGCTCCCGAAATATCTGCGAGATCGGTCAGCACCCTACCGGCTTCTACGAAAGTTGACATGACTAAGCTAAGAAGCCTATCCTGCGCTGATGAGGTCAGAAAAGGGCTGCGTGCCAGTCAATATATATCAGGGGGTTGTTTTATATGTTGACTTTTGCAATACTCATTTTTATATCCTGCTTGGTTCTATCGTTCATTTTTTTTCAGTAGGTGAGATTGGAAAAATCTGAGAACATCAAAAGCAGCGGGAGAGGAGTGAGTTGATCTTGCAGGAGGCAGTGACCTGTCTACTTCTGAGGATAGTGTGATGGGGATAGCATAAAGAATAGAGAAGAGGAGATCACTGAAAGAGGTAAACAGCAAAAAAGAAAATAAAAAACATGAAGGACCCAGCAGCAGCTGAGAGCATTTCAGAGGTAAAGTGTACTGGTTTTGAGGGAGAAAGTGACCTGTCCACATCTATGGTTAGTGAGATGAGGAAAGTGAGAAGAATATAGATGAGAAGAAGGTCACAGAAAGAATTAAATAGTAAAAGAAACATTTGAGAGCACTTCAGAGGAAAAGTGTACTGGTTTTGAGGGAGGCAGTGACCTGTCTATTTCTGAGGAGAGTGTGATGAAAACAGTGAGAAGAATAGAAATGAGCAGGAGATCACTGAAACAATTGTAGGGACCGCAGGTAAAGAAGGATGCAGGGACAAATAGGAGCCAGAAAGCAAATAGCGTTTTTAACTTTCTTTTTAACTTCCAACCAAAAAGATGACAAACGTTTTTCCACGCAGGGAACTTATATACAAGAACACAATCTTGCAGTAAATCCTAATTACTATATGACCGCCCTGAACTATACCCGTAGAACGCGGCAGCGCCTCACTAGTGACTCCCTACTAAGATAAAGTCAACAACGGTCACTTATCAGTGCTGTTTCAGCGATGTAGTCCTGACGGTGAGGCTCCGACAACGCCGTAGTCCTGATGGCGGAGGAAGGAGGTGTCTTCTGGCGACGGGCCCAGGCGTAGAGTCGAGTCCAGAATGTCTTTTGCGGTGCTGCGTTCCCTCCTGCAGGCGGACGTTGATCCGAGGTAACAGCCTCCCAGTCCAGAGAAGAGTCTTTTTGAGGAGGATTAGGAGAATAATCAGTATCAGTCACAGCTGAGACGAAACCATGCGAGTCCGTAGCACTCTCTGGCAAGGTGCTCTCAGGGAGCGCGGTAATACTGTCCCTGAGCTGGTCAGCACTACCCCTCTGCCTGGGGGGTCGCTGACGACGAATGCGCCTCTTTTTGGGGGCTCTGGTAGTTGCCCGCAGTGTCTGTTGCACGTTTTCCCCCTGCTTCCAGCAAGTCTCACTGCGGCCTGCACACTCACAACAACTGCGCTGCAGTTTCCTCTCCTCAGAGATTTCCCGCGCTTCTCTGCCCCTGCTTTCGCGCGTTTTGCTTTTTATCCTCTCCTCTCCCTGCGTCACTCTGCCTCCTGTCACATGAGCCTGGCTTCCCATGCACCCCTCAAATCCGTCCCCCGGAACCCCGACTCCCGGCAACAATGGTTCCACCCGTCTGCACAGCTCACCAGGTCCCTGTCCCCTACACAATGAATTAGTAAAAGTAACATTTGACAGCATTTCAGAGGAAGAGTATACTGGTTTTGAGGGAGGCAGTGACCTGTCTACTTCTATGGATATTGTGATGAGGGCAGTAAGAGGAATATAGATGATAAGGAGATCACTGAATGAATTAAATAGTAAAACAAACATTTGAGAGCGTTTCAAAGGAAAAGTGTGCTGGTTTTGAGGGAGGCAGTGACCTCTCTACTTCTCTGGATACTGTGATGAGGACAGTGAGAAGAATATAGATGAGCAGGAGATCACAGAAATAATTAAATAGTAAAAGAAACATTTGATAGCATTTCAGAAAAAAAGTGTGCTGGTTTTGAGGGAGGCAGTGACCTGTCTACTTCTCTGGACAGTGTGATGAGGACAGTGAGAGGAATATAGATAAGAAGGAGATCACTGAAATAATTAAATCATAAAAAACAAACATTTGAGAGCATTTCAAAGGAAAAGTGTGCTGGTTTTGAGGGAGGCAGTGACCTGTCTACTTCTATGGATAGTGTAATGAGGACACTGAGAAGAACAGAGATGAGCAGAAGATCACTGAAAAAATGAAACAGTAAAATAAACATTTTAGAGAATTTTAGAGGAAGAGTGTGCTGGTTTTGGGGAGACAGTGCCCAATTATCACGTGTGATGATGATAAGTGTAATGTGAAAGGAAAAATAAGAATAATTCGGATGAGTGGAATGTCACAAAATGAAGATGCAGGTCTTGCAGCAGCAGATAATATTTCAGTAGGCAAGTGTGCTGGTTTTGAGGGAGGCAGTGCCCTGTCACCACTCTGATGATAATACAAAAAGGGTTGTATTTGACAGACACAGGAAGGGAATGGAGATAAGTAGGAGGTCATAGACTAAAAGAAAGGAGCAAAGGTTTCCCCCAGCAGCACAGAGTATTTTAATGAAAGATTGTACTGGTTTTGAGGGAGGCAGTGCCCTGTTCTCTCATGTAAAGGTAACAAGGGTAATGTGAAAGGGAAACTGGGAATAATTCAGGTGAGTGGAAGGTCACAGCCTGAAGGTTACATTGTGAAAGAAGCAGGCTTTCCCAAAGTATTTCAGTGGTGGAGTGTGCTGGTTTTGATGGAGGCAGTGCAATGTTCACCAATGTGATTATATGAACAGGGCTGTATTTCATAGGCACAGTGAGGAAGGGAATGGAGACAAGTAGGAAGTCATAGACTAAAAGTTATATTGTGGAAGAAGCAGAGGCTTCCTCCCAGCTGCACAGAGTATTTCAGTGGTGGAGTGTGCTGGTTTTGATGGAGGCAGTGCAATGCTCACCAATGTGATGATATGAACAGGTCTGTATTTGATAAGCACAGTGAGGAAAGGAATGGAGTATTTCAGTGGTGGAGTGCTTTGGCTTTGGAGTAGCTAATGCCCTACCCACTCATGTGATAATATGGACATTGGGTGATATGACAGACATGGGGAAGAGGAGAATGGTGAAAAGTGGGAGGTCGACAGCTTCAAAAATATAGATTTCAGGGTCTCTCAGCAGCACAGAGGATTTTAGCTAAGGAGTGTGCTGATTTTAAAAGCGTGAGTATATGTATACATATCACAGGGGTAATTAAGGAGGGAAGTGAATAAAAGTGGATGATCAAAAACCTAAATAGAATATTTAAAGAAAATGGGGCATCCAACAGCACAGAGTATTTCAGGAGAAGAAAGTGGTGACCCTGAGGGGGCCATGACTTGACCAATCATCTTTTGTATATGAGAGGAATGATGAGGAGTTGACTAAAGACAATTTAGAAGTCACATAATGAAAGTCGCACAGTGCGCTCAGCAGCACTCTGTATTTCAGGAGTGTGCTGATCCTTGTGGTGCTTATAACAGAAGGAGAAGGGGATAAAATGTCCGCCCTGACTCCACCTTGTAGGTAAGAAACAACAGGAGGGGAAGAATGAAAAATACTTTAGCTGCTGCTTATCGTAGGGAAATCAAATAGATTAGACAAGTTAGAAAACAATCTCCCGCATCCTAGTTCTTATAGGATCATCATCTGTCAGGTTATCCATAACCAACAAAGGAGAATTAGCAGAAAGACAAAACACAACAGTAATAAAAGAAAATCAATACTTGCCACAATCTCAAACTAAAATCTTTGGAGTTTAATCTTTATTTCTACAGAAAACAAAAAGAAAACAGAATTTTCTGTTTTGCTATTTTCTTTCTGGTTCGTTCTTTTTTTTTTTAAAAAAAAAATGATTGTTTGTTACTTTTTTTTATTTTTTTACTTTTTATAAAAAGTCTGTTACATTTTCTTGGCTGCAGATTTATCCGCCAACGCTCTTCCAGATGGGAAAATTGGCCCAAATAAAAGAAAAAGAAAAGAATGTTGTTTAAAACAATAGTAGGCGCAGGTATAACTTTCCATGGTGTTTATAGATAGATTAAATAGAGAGAAAGTGAGGGAGAACAAGAAAAAGAGAGAAAATACATGTATGAGACAGATATACAGTATATATACAAGCATAAATGATAGATAGGTAACAGAGGGATAGATAATACATAGAAAGATAATAGAGATAGATACATGATAAATAGATGATAGATAGATGATAGATAGATAATAACAGATAGATAAATGGTGGATGGGTAATAGATATATAGATAATAGATAGATAATATATAGATAGATAATAGATGATTGATAGATAGATAATAGATATATAGATAATAGATAGATAATATATAGATAATAGATAGATAATAGATAGATAGACAGTGATCAAATGGGAGTACAATGTTTCCAACCCTCAGTATGGTTAAGAGGCAGCATTGGGGCCTCAGCACTGAGAACGAGCAGCATGATGGGCTCAGTATGGTTATGAGGCAGCATGGGATGGGCCAAGTATAGTTAAGCATGGGGGCATCAGATTGGAGAAGAGGCAGCATGGGGGGCTCAGAGTAGAGAAAGGGCAGTGTGGGGTGGGCTAAGTATGGTTAAGAGGCAGCATTGGGGCCTCAGCACTGAGAACGAGCAGCATGATGGGCTCAGTATGGTTATGAGGCAGCATGGGATGGGCCAAGTATAGTTAAGCATGGGGGCATCAGATTGGAGAAGAGGCAGCATGGGGGGCTCAGAGTAGAGAAAGGGCAGTGTGGGGTGGGCTAAGTATGGTTAAGAGGCAGCATTGGGGCCTCAGCACTGAGAACGAGCAGCATGATGGGCTCAGTATGGTTAAGCGGCAGCATGGGATGGGCCAAGTATAGTTAAGCATGGGGGCATCAGATTGGAGAAGAGGCAGCATGGGGGGCTCAGAGTAGAGAAAGGGCAGTGTGGGGTGGGCTAAGTATGGTTAAGAGGCAGCATTGGGGCCTCAGCACTGAGAATGAGCAGCATGATGGGCTCAGTATGGTTAAGCGGCAGCATGGGATGGGCCAAGTATAGTTAAGCATGGGGGCATCAGATTGGAGAAGAGGCAGCATGGGGGGCTCAGAGTAGAGAAAGGGCAGTGTGGGGTGGGCTAAGTATGGTTATGCGGCAGCATAGGGGCTCAGCATAGAGAAGGGGCAGTGTGGGGCAGCTCAGCAATTAGACGGGGCAACGTGAGGTCTCAGTATGGTTAATAGACAACATAGGGATTCAGCATAGCGAATAGGCAACATAGGGTGGGCTCAGTATAGTTAAGGGGCAGCATGGCAATCTCAGCTTACAGAAGAGGCAGCATGGGAGGCTCAGTATGGAGAAGAGGCAGCATGGGGGGCTCAGCATGGAAAAGGGGCAGTGTGGGGACTTCAGTATAAAGAAAGGGCAGTGTGTGAGGCTCATTATAAAGAAGGGGGAGGCATGGGTTGCTCAATATGGATAAGGGGCAGCATGGGGTTCTCAGTATAATAATATAGAAATTCAATTTATAGGGTGAAAAAGATATAGGGAAGTTGACATCAACAGTGCCAGACTCGGTGTAACTGCTGCATTTGAACTGCAATTAATCATCCTTTTCTTCTTTCTTAATGCACGTAGCAGCAGAAGCAAGACAGGACAATACAACAAAAATCTGAAAGTGTCAGAGATGAGGTGCTTGCTTTTCACAAGCAATTGTACTTGTACTAGCTATTTTTTTTTTTTTGCATTTTTTTTGTTCTTGTTTAGGGAAAATAGTTGTCTGTTTTTTTTTTTTAAGAATAAAAAAAATTCCCTAAAATCCAGACATTTCACTGCGACTGTCTGCTATACAATGCTGTGTTACTAGTCCAATTTGACCTGAATACTGAGGCCCGCTGCCATATTTCGCGTTCTGCACGTGTACACGTCATGGCCGGAGAGCACACAATAATCAACCAATTTGTGGAGTGAAGCACAAACCGCTGCTCTAGTAAAGGAAGTTCTTAGAAAACTAATAAAACGGGACGATAATGAAAGTTTTATGGGAGAAAGTTAAAAAAAATTACAAAAAGCAATTGAAATTACCGGACCACATCAGTGTTACATTTACCTGCACTTTACTTATCACGGCGTGACATTTCATTCCAGAGTAATTATCAACATGGCTGACTCACAAACACCGTACGATCGCTGCGCGCTTCCCCTGCTGCACCCAAACATGCACTGGAAAGGTTACGGCTGCCAACGGGAAGATTTGTTATTACGCATCTGTAATCGATGAGTACAAGACGTGGCGACGTATATCTATACAGACACGCCGGATCAAGAGCGATTAAAAGTCGTTTTAGTATCACTAATCATTGCATGCCTTCCAAAACGTAAGTGGCAATATGTCAATGCTGCTAAGTGCATTACGATATTGCCAACCATAATGTGAATTTAAGTATGTCACAGTATTAATTGCTCCATAATGTGTTCAAAATATTGCATGCCTCTGTGACAACTGCTTCACTTGTTCTGCCGGCGCTGCCGATGACAATGCTACGAATAACAAGCGTTTCTCAGAGGTTACCATGAAAATGAATGTGATACATATGTTCAACTAGAGAAAACCTACATACAAGAATATAACTACTATAATACCGCCCCATGTACAAGAATATAACTACTATAATACTGCACCTATGTGCAAGAATATGACTACTATAATACTGCCCCTATGTACAAGAATATAACTACTATAATACTGCTCCTATGTACAAGAATATAACTACTATAATACCGCCCCATGTACAAGAATATAACTACTATAATACTGCACCTATGTGCAAGAATATGACTAGTACTATTATAATACTGCCCCTATGTACAAGAATATAACTACTATAATACTGCTCCTATGTACAAGAATATAACTACTATAATACTGCCCCTATGTACAAGAATATAACTACTATAATACTGCTCCTATGTACAAGAATATAACTACTATAATACTGCTCCTATGTACAAGAATATAACTACTATAATACTGCCCCTATGTACAAGAATATAACTACTATAATACTGCCCCTATGTACAAGAATATAACTACTATAATACTGCCCCTATGTACAAGAATATAACTACTATAATACTGCTCCCTATGTACAAGAATATAACTACTATAATACTGCCCCTATGTACAAGAATATAACTACTATAATACTACTCCTATGTACAAGAATATAACTACTATAATACTGCTCCTATATACAAGAATATAACTACTATAATACTGCTCCTATGTACAAGAATATAACTACTATAATACTGCTCCTATGTATAAGAATATAACTACTATAATACTGCTCCTATGTACAAGAATATAACTACTATAATACTGCCCCTATGTACAAGAATATAACTACTATAATACTGCCCCTATGTACAAGAATATAACTACTATAATACTACTCCTATGTACAGGAATATAACTATCACAGGTCCTGCACTCTTCGGGATTCAGAAGAACTAAAGAGGAGATGGACTGGTGGTAAGTCCTCTATTGCGGGTGCCTCTGTCTGCGTGTCTTTCGGTCTGTGTTTGTATGTCTATCTGTACCCCTTATGTACAAGTCACCCAGTGACCATCACTGAGCATTAATGCAACCTCAGGACTTTGCCCCTGCCTGGATGGAGCATATTATAGCGTATTTGCTGCAGTCTATTGCAGTCTACCACATATATTCTACTATTTTATAATTACAACTGAATTAAATTTCATTTTTCTTATTTTCCCAATTCTCTCATCTCTGTGATTTTTATCATTTACATTTTTACCAGCTCAAATATTTGTCCTGACTAATCTGTGCGGCCTGGATCCTGGATCTGAGCTTCCCATGAAATAATGTTTTTTGTTGGTTCATATTATTTGAAGTCTTATTAAAAGATAATATTGGTTTAGTACGCGCGGCATCGGGCACTCAGCGCAGGACATTTTGTTTTACTTTCAAGAAAATCGCCCAAAAATTAATTTCTTAGACAAAGATGTTTGAAGACCATTTACAAAATGAATTGCACTGCTAAAAGGAATTAGGCAGATGAGGTCTTGAGTATCCCATGGGGCGCTCATAAGATATCTTCTCTTAAAAATCAAATTGTGTTATGCATTAAGTGATACTGAAGAAGCAGAGTTCATTTTACAGTTGTGCTCAAACGTTTACATACCCCGGCAGAATTTTTGCTTTCTTGGCCTTTTTTCAAAGAATATGAATGATAACACCAAAACTTTTCCTTCACTCATGGTTAGTGGTTGGGTGAAGCCATTTATTGTCAGACTACTGTGTTTTCTCTTTTTAAATCATAATGACAACCCAAAACATCCAAATGACCCTGATCAAAAGTTCACATACCCCATTTCTTAATGCCGTGTATTGCCCCCTCTAACATCAATGACAGCTTGAAGTCTTTTGTGGTAGTTGTGGATGAGGTTCTTTATTTTCTCAGATGGTAAAGCTGCCCACTCTTCTTGGCAAAAAGCCTCCAGTTCCTGTAAATTCCTAGCCTGTCTAGCATGAACTGCATGCTTGAGATCAATAATACTGAGGTCAGGAGACTGAGATGGCCACTCCAGAACCTTCACTTTGTTCTTGAATTATAGTAGTTATATTCTTCTATATAGGAGCAGTATTATAGTAGTTATATTTTTGCACACGGGGCAGTATTATAGTAGTTATATTCTTGTACATAGGAGCAGCATTATAGTAGTTATATTCTTGTACATAGGGGCAGTATTATAGTAGTTATATTCTTGTAAATAGGGGGCAGTATTATAGTAGTTATATTCTTGTACATAGGGGGAAGTATTATAGTAGTTATATTCTTGTAAATAGGAGCAGTATTATAGAAGTTCTATTCTTGTACATAGGGAGCAGTATTATAGTAGTTATATTCTTGCACATGGGGTAGTATTATAGTAGTTATATTCTTGTACATAGGAGCAGTATTGTAGTAATTATATTCTTGTAAATAGGGGGCGGTATTATAGTAGCTATATTCTTATACATAGAGGGCAGTATTATAGTAGTTATATTCTTGTAAATAGAAGCAGTATTATATTCTTGCACATGGGGTAGTATTATAGTAGTTATATTCTTGTATATAGGAGCAGTATTATGGTAGTTATATTCTTGTATATAGGAGCAGTATTATAGTAGTTATAGTCTTGTACATAGGGGCAGTATTATAGTAGTTATATTCTTGTACATAGGGGGCAGTATTGTAGTAGTTATATTCTTATACATAGGGGGCAGTATTATAGTAGTTATATTCTTGTACATAGGGGCAGTATTATAGTAGTTATATTCTTGTACATAGTGAGCAGTTTTATAGTAGTTATATTCTTGTACATAGGGGCAGTATTATAGTAGCTATATTCCTGTACATAGGAGCAGTATTATAGTAGTTATATTCTTGTACATAGGAGGCAGAATTATAGTAGTTATGTTCTTGTACATAGGGGTAGTGTTATAGTAGTTATATTCTTGTACATAGGGGCAGTATTATAGTAATTATGTTCTTGTACATAGGAACAGTATTATAGTAGTTATATTCTTGTACATAGGAGCAGTATTATAGTAGTTATATTCTTGTACATAGGAGCAGTATTATAGTAGTTATATTCTTGTACATAGGAGCAGTATTATAGTAGTTATATTCTTGTACATAGGGGCAGTATTATAGTAGTTATATTCTTGTACATAGTGAGCAGTTTTATAGTAGTTATATTCTTGTACATAGGGGCAGTATTATAGTAGCTATATTCCTGTACATAGGAGGCAGAATTATAGTAGTTATGTTCTTGTACATAGGGGTACTGTTATAGTAGTTATATTCTTGTACATAGGGGCAGTATTATAGTAATTATGTTCTTGTACATAGGAACAGTATTATAGTAGTTATATTCTTGTACATAGGAGCAGTATTATAGTAGTTATATTCTTGTACATAGGAGCAGTATTATAGTAGTTATATTCTTGTACATAGGAGCAGTATTATAGTAGTTATATTCTTGTACATAGGGGGCAGTATTATAGTAGTTATATTCTTGTACATAGGGGCAGTATTATAGTAGTTATATTCTTGTACATAGGGGCAGTATTATAATAGTTATATTCTTGTACATAGGAGCAGTATTATAGTAGTTATATTCTTGTACATAGGAACAGTATTATAGTAGTTATATTCTTGTACATAGGAGCAGTATTATAGTAGTTATATTCTTGTACATAGGAGCAGTATTATAGTAGTTATATTCTTGTACATAGGGGCAGTATTGTAGTAGTTATATTCTTATACATAGGGGGCAGTATTATAGTAGTTATATTCTTGTACATAGGGGCAGTATTATAGTAGTTATATTCTTGTACATAGTGAGCAGTTTTATAGTAGTTATGTTCTTGTACATAGGGGCAGTATTATAGTAGTTATATTCTTGTACATAGTGAGCAGTTTTATAGTAGTTATGTTCTTGTACATAGGGGTAGTGTTATAGTAGTTATATTCTTGTACATAGGGGGCAGTATTATAGTAGTTATATTCTTGTACATTGGAGCAGTATTATAGTAGTTATATTCTTGTACATTGGAGCAGTATTATAGTAGTTATATTCTTGTACATAGGGACAGTATTATAGTAGCTATATTCCTGTACATAGGATGCAGAATTATAGTAGTTATGTTCTTGTACATAGGGGCAGTATTATAGTAATTATGTTCTTGTACATAGGAACAGTATTATAGTAGTTATATTCTTGTACATAGGAGCAGTATTATAGTAGTTATATTCTTGTACATAGGAGCAGTATTATAGTAGTTATATTCTTATACATAGGGGGCAGTATTATAGTAGTTATATTCTTGTACATAGGGGCAGTATTATAGTAGTTATATTCTTGTACATAGTGAGCAGTTTTATAGTAGTTATGTTCTTGTACATAGGGGTAGTGTTATAGTAGTTATATTCTTGTACATAGGGGGCAGTATTATAGTAGTTATATTCTTGTACATTGGAGCAGTATTATAGTAGTTATATTCTTGTACATTGGAGCAGTATTATAGTAGTTATATTCTTGTACATAGGGACAGTATTATAGTAGCTATATTCCTGTACATAGGAGGCAGAATTATAGTAGTTATGTTCTTGTACATAGGGGCAGTATTATAGTAATTATGTTCTTGTACATAGGAACAGTATTATAGTAGTTATATTCTTGTACATAGGAGCAGTATTATAGTAGTTATATTCTTGTACATAGGAGCAGTATTATAGTAGTTATATTCTTATACATAGGGGGCAGTATTATAGTAGTTATATTCTTGTACATAGGAGCAGTATTATAGTAGTTATATTCTTATACATAGGGGGCAGTATTATAGTAGTTATATTCTTGTACATAGGAGCAGTATTATAGTAGTTATATTCTTATACATAGGGGGCAGTATTATAGTAGTTATATTCTTGTACATAGGAGCAGTATTATAGTAGTTATATTCTTATACATAGGGGGCAGTATTATAGTAGTTATATTCTTGTACATAGGGGCAGTATTATAATAGTTATATTCTTGTACATAGGATCAGTATTATAGTAGTTATATTCTTGTACATAGAGGTAGTATTATAGTAGTTATATTCTTGTACATAGGAACAGTATTATAGTAGTTATATTCTTGTACATAGGAGCAGTATTATAGTAGTTATATTCTTGTACATAGGAGCAGTATTATAGTAGTTATATTCTTGTACATAGGAGCAGTATTATAGTAGTTATATTCTTGTACATAGGAACAGTATTATAGTAGTTATATTCTTGTACATAGGAGCAGTATTATAGTAGTTATATTCTTGTACATAGGAGCAGTATTATAGTAGTTATATTCTTGTACATAGGGGCAGTATTATAATAGTTATATTCTTGTACATAGGAGCAGTATTATAGCAGTTATATTCTTGTACATAGGAGGCAGTATTATAGTAGATATATTCTTGTACATAGGAGCAGTATTATAGTAGTTATATTCTTGTACATAGGGGCAGTATTATATTAGTTATATTCTTGTACATAGGAGCAGTATTATAGTAGTTATATTCTTGTACATAGGAGCAGTATTATAGTAGTTATATTCTTGTACATAGGGGCAGTATTATAGTAGTTATATTCTTGTACATAGGGGGCAGTATTATAGTAGTTATATTCTTGTACATAGGGTCAGTATTATACTAGTTATATTCTTGTACACAGGGTCAATATTATTGTAGTTAAATATATATTCCTACAAACAGAGGCTGTAATATTATTTATATTCTTGTAATAGGAAAAATTATATTTAATGTGGACACTTCTGATTTCGCCAGAGACAGAGGACTACGCTTTCGAAAAATATTTTCCAAATTTTCCTGCAGACCAAATAAATTGTGAAGGTGTTTATTGCAGAGAAGCTATCAGTGTAATGTATACATAATGGAGCACTGAGATGAAATTAATTATAATAACACGTTTTAATTTCCCTCTCGCTCGCCGAGCGTCCTGTAAATCCCATCTATATTTGTTCAGTAAACTGTTACTTAATGTAAATATGCTTTTGCGGACGTTCAGAGTAAATACTTTTAAACTAATAGTCCTGATGGGACGGAGACCAGATATGAGAATCTAAAGGTAAGGTTGATGGAGGACTGTGCCGAGGATAATACACCGGACGGCCGTGATTCCGTATTTATACCCCCTGATTACACCAGTTTATTGCATGATAATATATATTTTTTTATTAGCATTGCAACGTTTCTTTTTGTTTTGTTAGAAAGGGTGTGTTGTTGTAAAAATAAGCTTTGCTTGTGCTTTTTATTTTACTAAATTATGTAAGAGCCCCGAGGCCATGTGAAAAATAGGGGAAAGTATCACGATGCTGACATTGTGCATTTACAATTCTACTGGAAAGCGATGGAATCATGCAAAAAAGGAAAATAACAAACAAACAAAGAAAAACAACCCAAATTTTACGTAAAAAGTTGCAGCATTGTTCTGTAGATTGTGGCTGTGCCTTTTGTTGTATTATGAGCGGCATGAAAACGCCAAGAGTCACCAAATTTTTGCACGATTCCGAGTTCCGTAACATTTCAAAACTGCAGAATTCTCGCAAAAAAAAATCTGTTTGGTTGAATTGGGCCCAACGTCACCATAGGTATTTTCTGACCCCCAAAAAAGTAAAAAAAAATAAATTAATTAATATAAAAAATAATACAAAAAATTTCATTAAAAATATAGTAAATACAAAATCCTAGTGCGGTGATCCAGATTTATTCAATAAGTGAATCGATGGAAAAAAAAATTAAATGTATAAAATTCTGAAAAAAAAAATATATTCATTAACAAAAATAGAAATAGATTGCAATGACACAAGGCCTCGTCGAACGTTTGGCGACACTGCTGCTCTGTCTACAAACGCGGCTGCCGTTTCATTATCTCCTCTTTCCGATGGCTGCAATTTCCTCTCATCTCGTAGTCACTCACTTTTATGTCTGTTTTACGCAGAGGGATTTCTGTGTAAACGGAGCAGTTTAAGAATAATGCTATTAATGTATTTCAATTTCCACTCGGTATGGAGAATTTTATTAGCTCTATCTCTGGCAAATATTTAAATTTTATTATAAAGTTGACGAGAGCCATTATTGAAAATCCAGAGTCCTTACTGGTTTAGAGAGGGAGGCAGATACCGAACTGGTGATACCGAGGCCGAGTTAAACTGAGATTTTCCACATGAATGGAATTAAAAGACTTGGATTTACTCAGGTTTTGGTCAGTCTATTAATATTTTGGCACCGTGTTATGTCAAGAGACTGTATGAGTCGGCTTCTGCCCCAAATTCTCCAGATTGGTGGTGCTGCTGCTTCCTAGCAAGTTTGTTTCTTACCATAGCACTGGATTCACATTCACACTGCTCAGTCATTACTGTTGTACAATGTCCTTGTAGGCTGCTGAATCTTTCTGGTAAGTATTATTACATCCCAGTGCTTAATTTATATCAACATGGATGAATTCGGCTGTATAATATCCTCCTGTTGATTATATCACCATGGGTGGATTCTGCTGTATAATATCCTCCTGTTGATTATATCAGCATGGATGGATTCTGCTGTATAATATCCTCCTTTTGCTTTCCAGTAAGCACTTTATTTAATCCCAAAGCTGGGTTCACATCTACACTGTTCAACAGTGCTATATACTATTCTCCATACTATTAGTTTCTACTAAGTAGTTTATCGTACCCCAGAGCTGGATTCATAGTTTCACTGCTCAGTACCTAGTAGAATATCTTCCATAATGCTGCTTTTATCTCACTCTATAGCTGGGTTCTCAGCTATACTTCTCAGCACTGCTGTATAATGTCCTCCATGCTGCTTTCTATTTTATCTCACCTTAAAGCTGGGTTCACAGCTACAGTGTTCAGTATTGCTATAGAACAGTATTTCCCAAACTCAAGTCCTCACAGACCCCAACAGGTCATGTTTTCAGGATGTCCATAGTGCTGCACAAGTGAGAGAACTCCTGATACTTCCATCACCTGAGCAACAGCAAGGAAATCCTGAAAACAAGACCTATTGGGGTCCGTGAGGACTGGAGTTTGGAAAACACTGCTATAGAATGTCCTTCAAGCTGCTGCTTTCTAGTGTTTTATCTCACTCCAGAAATGGTTTCACAGCTACACTGCTCGGTATTGCTATATAATGGAGCTGTTGCTTTTGAGCATGTGTTACATAGATTACTGCCACACCTGTTCTCAATCAAGAGATCAGTTAAATAGGACCTGCCTGACAAAGTAAGGTAGACCAAAAGATCCTCAAAAGCTAGATATGAGAAACAAAGTAATTGAGCTTTTTCAGTCTGGAAAAGGTTATAAAGCCATTTCTAAAGCTTCGAGACTCCAGCGAACGAGAGTGAGATCCATTATCCACAAATGGCAAAAACATAGAATAGTGGTGAACCTTCCCAGTAGTCGCAAGCTGACCAAAATTACCCCACTAGTGCAGGATCCAAGAGGTCACAAAAGACCCCACAACAACATCCAAAGAACTGCAGTGTTCATGACTCCACCATAAGAAAGAGACTGGGCAAAAATGGCCTACATGGCAGAGTTCCAAGATGAAAACCACTGCTGAGCAATAAGAACATAAAGGCTTGTCTCAGTTTTGCCAGAAAACATTTTGATGATTCCCAAGACTTTTGGGAGAATACTCTGTGGACTGACAAGACAAAAGGTGAACTTTTTGGAAGGTGTATATCCCATTACATCTGGCATAGAAGTAACACAGCATTTCAGAAAAGGAACATCAATCATGCCAACAGCAAAATATGGTGGTGGTTGTGTGATGGTCTGGGGCTGTTTTGATGCTTCAGGACCTGGAAGACTTGCTGTGGTAAATAGAACCATAAATTCTGCTGTCAAACAAAAAATCCTGAAGGAGAATGTCTGGCCAGCTGTTTGTGACTTCAAGCTGAAATGCACTTGGGTTATGCAGCAGGACAATGATCCAAAACACACCAGCAAGTCCACCTCTGAATGGCTTAGGAAACACAAAATTCAGACTTTGGAGTGGCCTAGTCAAAGTCCTGACCTTAATTTGATTGAGATGCTGTGGTACGACCTTAAAAAGGCGGTTCATGCTCCAATGTGTCTGAATTACAACAATTCTGCAAAGATGAGTGGGCCAAAATTCCTCCAGAGCGTTGTAAAAGACTCATTGCCAGTTATCACAAACACTTAATTGCTGCTAAGGATGGTCCAACCAATTATTAGGTTTGGGGGCAATCACATTCTCACACAGGACCCTGTAGGTTTGGATTTCTTTTTCACTTAATAATAAAGACCTTAATTTATAAACTGTATTTTGTGATTACTTGTGGTATCTTTGTCTAATATTTACATTTGCTTGGTAACATGCAAAAGAATAGGAAATCAGCAAGGAGGCAAACACTTTTTCGCGCAACTGTGTATACTTGGAAGGGGACCAGGATTAAGGACATTAGTACTGCATGGGGGCATTACTACATAATGGGGAAGGTAAATACGTATGTATTTATAGGATTTAGAACACTACAAGGGCCCATACATCTGACCAACATGTGGCAGGGGGCTGGATGGAGGTAGGTAGAAATGTTGCAGCGGGGCCCACTGGACTCTAGTTACAGCACTGTTTGTATTTGCTTCATCATTAGGGCATATTTACAGGTATTTACTTCCAATTCCATTACATGATTTTAAATTCCTCTTTCTCTCTTTGTTCCCTGTGTCCTTGATGAATGCTGCTTCATGGTAATATTAAATTGTCCTTATATGCTTGTTTTTCAATTATCACATAAGATACAGGTTTCCAGCTTGATGACACCCTTTTACTCAGCAAGAACTGCGATTTTCAGATAAATATACTGTGAAACCTGCACTTTATACATTGACCTAGATACAGGAGCAACGATAATAAATAGGCGCCTTTCACCTTCCACTTGACACTGTCATACTCATAACCACCCATCATAGGAAGTCCTGGTACTCCATGACTCTGGCACATTTGTTATTTCCTTGCTTTTTAACATTACTTCTGGTACTGTTTTTTTCATTTTCGTCATACTGCTACCCTAGCCATATGAGAGTTGGCTTTTTGGAAGATGAGCAGATATATTGTAGCTGTAAAGACACACATTTGTATCTTAATTAACCAGGCGGTGTCTAATTTTAGCAATCCGGGAAGAATAGACTGTTATCTATATGTTGACTTTTGAATTTAAGTGTTTCTTTCTGGTTGGTCAAGAAAACAGACTTTTGCTTGAGTAAACCTGTAATATTGACTTTTAAGTTGACCTTTGATGTAACATATTGTGCTCTTATCCTTGATGACTAGTGATGTTTGCTGATATGCTAATTACGCATTGTCTAGGCCAGATAGTTTCTTGACTTAAAACAGAGAAGGAAAATCCATGCAAATAGATTACATAACCAAATAATTCACTTGATCTGTCACTATTTTTCTCTTTATCTGTAAATACTGAATAAAGGACACTTGTTAAGTATCAAAAGAGGTTATATGCCTCTGTAGAGAGAGGCAGCCAGGAATTCAGCCAAGACATCAAAATATCCAAAGAACCATAGACAGGACAGCAGCCAAGACATCATGGCTCCATTAAGAGGGAGGCAGATCTATCCTTCTACAGGATGCCAGATTAGGGGATCACAGCCTTGGATGGAAGTATACAGATCTGCTCCATTGACCATCGTTGAACCATGGATACATTTGTGAAAGCAGGATTAAGTCCCACCGGTCGCCTGGCTCCATGAGATGTTTACTAAAACCAGGTTGGGACCATCCGGTCACCAGGAACCTATGGATATATTTGGAGAAACCATATTGAGACCATCCGGGCCCCTGAAACCTATAGATACGTTTGTAGAAACCAGGTTGGGACCTCTGGTCACCTGGCACCATGGAGATGTTCGGAAAAGCCATATTGTGACCCTCCGGTCAACTGGCCTTGTACCTCAATGAACTTTCATCTTCCTACGCTTGTCATTACCTTCTCTCTTTGTGCATGCTATAGGTGGGGTAATTGGCCCTGGAAGTTCTGAAGTATCAGCTGCTATTATCCCAGTGAGTCAGCGGAAGGGTGAGACTCTGTAATTTGCACCATCTTGTGGCATTTTGCTGGGTTCTATGTATTATCTGCCTGTTCTGTGGCTCAATAAAGTATTGCCACACTGTTTTACCCTCACCCTGTGTTGTCTGAGTAGCGTTATGCCAATGTTAAAGAGAGAGCGTACGTTCGGTGGGGTGATCCATGGTCCATGTGGTTTAGGCTAGCAGACCCTGGCGCCCACCAACCCCCCGTGTCTCCACAGTAGCATTAATAATATCATGTAATTTACCAAATAATTTATTTACATTTTTTTTAAAAAAGGAACCAATTTTGTTTCTTTCTACATTCACTATATTGTAAAAATGTCATCAAGCTAATACTAAATGTTTGTGGCTTTTTATGTGTGACTTATTTAATTTTTTTTTCTCCATCAGGATTGTTTTCCTGCAGGGAAAGAGGTACCAGACTGGGATACATACAATTTTTCGATCACATTTTATTTAATGTATTAGGAGAGGTACGGTGATCAATAAAATAGTAATTCTATTATTTTTCTCTTTTTTTACGCTTTTTATCATGCAGGATATATAATGCTTTATTTTAAAAGGACACATTTTTACAGATATGGAAATACTAAATGATGTTTTCATTATTTTTACTATCAAGTTATTTTTCCCTGAATGCTAAAAGAGTAAAACTTTAATTTTATGATTTTGCCTGTGTGTGTTTTTTTAAAAAAAATTTTCAATTAATTTTTCATTTCATTTTTCATTTTTTTCTTATCTCATAAGGGAACAAAAACTGTCAATGTTATTTATTTACTTTTTTTCACCCAATGTTCTGTGCCGGATAAATAAGACTAGATCTTGATTGCTCTGACCTTAAAGCGTATGTCAATATTATTTTTTTTTTCTTGTAAATTCCATTTATGAATGGTATTATAAATTGGTATTTAATGGAGTGTATATATTCTAAAAAAGTATTCATACCCCGTGAACATTCCCACATATTTTCATGCGACACCCAGAAATGTAAATTAATTTTTGTTGCCGTTTAATGTGACACCAACACCAAGTAGCAAGTATTTGTGAAGTATAAATGACATGATACCAAGTTTTCTAAATATTTAAAAACATAAATCTGACTATTGTGATGTGCATTTGTATTCACCCCCTGGAGTCAGATACCTCTAAATAAAATCCTGAGTGATCAATTCCCTCCAGAAGTCACATACCGTATATACTCGAGTATAAGCCGAAATTTTCAGCCAATTTTTTTGGGCTGAAAGTTCCCCTCTCGGCTTATACTCGAGTCATACCCAGGGGTCGGCAGGGGAGGGGGAGCGGGGGCTGTCTAATTATACTCACCTGCTCCTGGTGTGGTCCCTGCAGGTTCCCGGCTCCCTGGCGCCCCAGCTTCTTCCTGTACTGAGCGGTCACATGGTACCGCTCATTACAGTAATGAATATGCAGCTCCACCTCCCATAGGGGTGGAGCTGCATATTCATTACTGTAATGAGCAGTAACGGAAAGCGATCACCAGCGGTCCAGAAATTGACCCTCAGAAATAATCTGTTACTGCCATCATTAGATTGTGGCCACCATTATGGCATTACTTACTACAGGACATTATACTTAGTAAGCGGTAATGGTAATATATAGGTCAGGATTGTTTTAGACTGGTGTCATAGTATTTAAAAAGTGCTCCAATACAAATAAAAAAATTATGCAACTTTACAAATAGTATCGACTAAAATTCTCCTTCGTTTTGTGTTTGCAGCACCTATGCATTACTATGTGTCTGCTATTTATAGAACACTGTCTTAATCCCATCATGCAGTCATGCACCCTTCTCATATACAGGTTAGAAAAAATGATGATGTTCTGCAGCAGCTGAGTTGTATTAGGAGGGTCTGCAGCAGCTGAGGTGTATTATGAGGCTCTGCAGCAGCTGAGGTGTATTATGAGGTTCTGCAGCAGCTGAGATGTATATTATGATGTTCTGCAGCAGCTGAGCTGTGTATTATGAGGTTCTGCAGCAGCTGAGCTGTATTATGAGGTTCTGCAGCAGCGGAGCTGTATTTTGAGGTATAGCAGCAGCTGAGGTGTATTATGATGTTCTGCAACAGCTGAGATGTATATTATGATGTTCTGCAGCAGCTGAGCTGTGCATTATGAGGTTCTGCAGCAGCTGAGATGTATTATGAGGTTCTGCAGCAGCTGAGATGTATTATGAGGTTCTGCAGCAGCTAAGGTGTATTATGAGGTTCTGCAGCAGCTGAGGTATATTATAAGGTTCTGCAGCAGCTAAGGTGTTTATGAGGTTCTGCAGAAGCTAAGGTGTAAAACGAGTTTCTGCAGCAGCTGAGCTGTGTATTATGAGGTTCTGCAGCAGGTGAGCTGTGTATTACGAGGTTCTGCAGCAGGTGAGCTGTGTATTACGAGGTTCTGCTGCAGCCGAGGTGTATTATGATGTTCTGCAGCAGCTGGTGTGTATTATGAGGTTCTGCAGCAGCTAAGGTGTTTTATGAGGTTTTGCAGCAGTTGAGGTATATTATAAGGTTCTGCAGAAGCTAAGGTGTAAAATGAGTTTCTGCAGCAGCTGAGCTGTGTATTATGAGGTTCTGCAGCAGGTGAGCTGTGTATTATGAGGTTCTGCAGCAGCTGAGCTGTGTATTATGAGGTTCTGCAGCAGGTAAGCTGTGTATTATAAGGTTCTGCAGCAGCCGAGGTGTATTATGATGTTCTGCAGCAGCTGAGGTGTATTATGAGGTTCTGCAGCAGCTAAGGTGTTTTATGAGGTTCTGCAGCAGTTGAGGTATATTATAAGGTTCTGCAGAAGCTGAGGTGTAGTATGAGGTCCTGCAGAAGCTAAGGTGTAAAATGAGTTTCTGCAGCAGCTGAGCTGTGTATTATGAGGTTCTGCAGCAGGTGAGCTGTGTATTATGAGGTTCTGCAGCAGCTGAGATGTATTATGAGGTTCTGCAGCAGCCGAGGTGTATAATTGTATTATGAGGTTCTGCAGCAGCCGAGGTGTATTATGCTGTTCTGCAGCAGCTGAGGTGTATTATGAGGTTCTGCAGCAGCTAAGGTGTGTATTATGAGGTTCTGCAGCAGCTGAGGTGTATTATAATGTTCTGCAGTGGCTGAGGTATATTATGAGGTTCTGCAGCAGCTGAGGTGTAGTATGAAGTTCTGCAGCAGCTGAGGTGTAGTATGAGGTTCTGCAGCAGCTGAGGTGTAGTATGAGGTTCTGCAGCAGATGAGGTGTAGTATGAAGTTCTGCAGCAGCTGAGGTGTAGTATGAGGTTCTGCAGCAGCTGAGGTGTGCACTGTAGTGTAATATTACTTACTTGTGCAGTATTCGAGTCTTCAGCACCCTGGACAGCGATGTCTTACACTTTATGAGCCTCCGCCATTCAGCGTCCTAGTAGATTACAATAACCTGTCACCTCTTCCAGCAATCCCTGTATAACGAGGACGTCTCCGTCTGTATCCGCTGCTCCCGTCAGACATGATGCAACTGTACCGGCAGCCGTGCAAGAAAGGAGCAAGGTGTTTACCTTCCCGATGAGTAGGATCTCACCTGGACACGCGTCTAATGACTCACATCCCAATTCTCCACAGTCATAGACCCGACGAGGAACGATGAAATGTCAATCATCCTATCTGGCAAAGGGTTAGTGACCTTTTACATGATATTATGTAACTGATGGAAAGGAAAGGTCCCCTGATACCATGTGCAGCACTAATGTCTGCATATTTCATGGACCCGATGACAGAGGAACTGATGAAAACATTAGAGGGAAACACCAGCAAAAAGAGCAAATAACAATTGTGGACAATTCATTTAAGGAAAGTCCGAAAGAAATAAAAGGAGAAATGATGTCAGTAATGCTTCATATTCAGAGAAGACAGAGATGAGTCGAAGAAAAATTCAGAATGATAAATTAAAGCAGCACTTGTCTAATAATAATAATAATAATAATAATATTTACTCAGAGGACATCTGCAGAAATCCAAAATTAGATCGCAGAAGATGAAACTAGAAGCAAGTGTTACATTTTCAGGCCATATCACCATAAAAAAAGTACTATAAAAACTAATAAAATGCTGCCCCCTATGTAGTACAATATAACTACCATAATACTGCTCATATGTACAAGAAAATAACTTCTATAATACTGCCCCTATATACAAGAATATAACTACTATAATACTGCTCCTATGTACAGTACAATAATATAACTGCTATAATACTGACCCTATGTACATGAATATAACTACTATAATACTGTACCTATGTACAGGAATATAACTACTATAATGCTGATCCTATGTACCAGAATATAACTACTATAATGCTGCCCCTATATACAAGAACATAACTACCATAATACTGCCCCCTATGTACAAAAATATAACTACTATAATACTGCTCCTATGTACAAGAATATAACTACTATAATACTGCCCCTATATACAAGAATATAACCACTGTAATACTGCTCCTATGTACATGAATATAACTACTATAATACTGCCCCTATGTACAAGAATATAACTACTATAATACTGCCCCCTATGTACAAGAATATAACTGCTATAATACTGCCCCTATGTACAAGAATATAACTACTATAATACTGCCCCCTATGTACAAGAATATAACTACTACAGTATAATACTGCCCCCTATGTACAGGAATATAACTACTATAATACTGCCCCATGTACAAGAATATAACTACTATAATACTGCCCATGTGTACAAGAATATAACTACTATAATACTGCTCCTATGTACAGGAATATAACCACTATAATACTGCTCCTATGTACAAGAATATAACCACTATAATACTGCTCCTATGTGCAAGAATATAACTACTATAATACTGCCCCTATGAACAAGAATATAACTACTATAATAGTGCCCCTATGTACAATAATATAAATACTATAATACTCCTCCCTATGTACAAGAATATAATTACTATAATACTGCCCCCTATGTGCAAGAATATAACTACTATAATGCTGTCCCTATGTACAAGAATATAACTTCTACAATACTGCTCCCTATGTACAAGAATACAACTACTATAATACTGCCCCTATGTACAATTATATAATTACTCTAATACTGCTCCCTATGTACAAGACTATAACTACTATAATACTGCCCCCATGTACAATAATATAAGTACTATAATACTGCCCCCTATGTACAAGAATATAACTACTATAATACTGCCCCTATGTACAATAATATAATTACTATAATACTGCTCCCTATGTACAAAAATATAACTACTATAATACTGCCCCCTATGTACAAGAATATAACTATTATAATACTGCCCCTATGTACAATAATATAATTACTATAATACTGCTCCCTATGTACAAAAATATAACTACTATAATACTGCCCCCATGTACAATAATATAATTACTATAATACTGCTCCCTATGTACAAGAATATAACTACTGTAATACTGCCCCTATGTACAATAATATAACTACTATAGTACTACCACCATGTACAAGAATATAACTACTATAATACTGCCCTCTATGTACACGAATATAACTACTATAATACTGCCCCTATGTACAATAATGTAATTACTATAATACTGCTCCCTATGTACAAGAGTATAACTACTATAATACAGCCCCTATGTACAATAATGTAATTACTATAATATTGCTCCCTATGTACAAGAATATAACTACTATAATACTGCCCCTATGTACAATAATATAACTACTATAGTACTGCCCCCATGTACAAGAATATAACTACTATAATACTGCCCCCTATGTGCAAGAATATAACTACTATAGTACTGCTCCTATGTACAAGAATATAACTACTATAATACTGCCCCTATGTACAAGAATATAACTACTATAATATTGCCCCTATATACAAGAATATAACTACTATAATACTGCTCCTATGTACAATATTACTACTATAATACTGCCCCTATGTACAAGAATATACTATAATACTGCCCCTATGTACAAGAATATAACTCCTATAATACTGCCCCCTATGTACAAGAATATAACTAGTATAATACTGCCCCTATGTACAAGAATATAACTGCTATAATACTGCCCCTATGTACAAGAATATCAATACTGTAACACTGTACCAGAATATAACTGCTATAATACTTCTGTCACAACTCTGTTGCCATATTTCCCTGTCCCCAACACTAGGGGCGCCCTAGCTTACCCTGTTTCCCAGATTACTTCTGATGGTGAAGTACAGCACCTTGCCTTAGCTCCTGAATCTGCCCTCAGTCTGCACCCTTCCTCCACCCAGGGAAGAGGGAGTAGTAGTATACCGTAATACATCAACCAGAATAACAAGTTAATACGAACAGAATAAAGGAAAATACCAAATATTCAAATATACTTACACAAATAACAGAGGTATGCACTGGGGGTTGAACCAAAGTAGGAGAAGAAAAGGAATTATCACACACTCAAAACCTAACAACAGTCACAGATAAATCCACCAAATGCCTTCTCCTATAACAACCAACCACAACCTCCAGCCATGCAGCATAGGCTAGCTCTGACAATTAGTGCTAGCCAGGGCCCAGTTTATGTAGGAGATGAGAGTGACCAACAGTGAACAGCTGAGAGCCTTAATGCCGGAAAGCTTCCAGGAGCTCTCAACAGAGGAGATTAACCCCTGCACTGCTAAAAGAAACTTGCACCGTTTAATATGAAGGTGAAGTTCTTCTAATCAGTGCAGGAGTAGGAGAAATCATATGCTGCGGTCTTCTCTTTCCTCTGTTGCGTTAAACCCCCTATGTACAAGAATATAACTACTATATTAGTCTAGTTGGGTTCCTGGTTCTCGCCTCTCCAGAATGCATCACATCCATTTTTATCTTAGCAGAACATTTATTAATCTGTTATGTTACGTGAATATGCTTCCGTTCATTTTTTGTGCAGAAACTTGTGAAAACTTTTTGGCACAATCGTCCATCCAGATGAACAACAGATTGACGACATATTGGTTGGGAAATGATTACACAAGTTGTTACATGGCGTCAGACACAGCACTGGGAGGTGACACCCAATAATCTCATCCTGCTGCAGATTCACAGGGGGAATGACAAGTCTGTTGCAGTCGGAGTATGCTGGGAGTTTTAGTTTTCGGATAGTTGCTGACCTATGCTTTAGGTTGGAGGCAGGGATAAAAAAAAGAATAGTTAATAGTGAGACCCAACTGCAAAAGTGATTTTTAGTCCCGAATTCGTGCATTTTACCCAAAGGTGAATAATCCCTTTAAGAGATGATAAGTATCACTTTAAAATAATGGCAGCCCCTGATCTCCCTCTACAGTTCTGTCCAAGTTTCTATTTCTAGACGGGAAATTGCTTGCTGCTCCGGCTTCCCTCCGAACATTTGGAATCTCCGTTTGCTATTGATTTAAATGAAGGCACGCATCGACATCAATATCTGTCATCCCCCGAAACTTGTACAAATATGTAATTTGCAGACGCAAAGTAATACTCTCCACAAATCCCTTCTCCGGGCTTCAAAAATATTGGAGCGCAAATCAAAATAAAATGGTCTGTCGCATTATAGCAAAGCATTTAGATTCGTCTGCTAACGAAATATCACGTAGTCATTACTCTGCATTAAGAGCGGCTGTCCGGGCATGGAAGCGCTGCTGTACGGAGGAAGCGGCGCGCCGCACAGACACCCTGATGCCGAGCTCTCAATTAGCACTCTCCCTGGACACTCACATGGCTACATTCAAATACATACAAATCATCTGGCATCCCAGAATCAGTGCTTAGCTATGGTTCACTGCATTGGGCAGAGCCTCAGGGGTGGACCTACTATTTATGCAGCTGCACAGGGACCCAAGGGTTAAAGGAAACCATTTCTGCCTCCATAGCAGGTAGAATGGTGCATTATGATGAGCTATTGGACTGCAAAGGGCCTATATACTGTTCTTACACAGGAGCCGTCTTCTGTCAGTGCCCGCCCCCGAGGAGCCTATTTAAACCCAAAATGTAAAGTTAGTGGATTTAATCTGCTTTTTTGTAATTTTGTGCTTTGGAGCCCCAGGCAATATGAAAGAATGCTTCTCGCCTGCCAGTCACATGGCTACATTCAAAGACCAATAATCTGGCATCCCAGAATCAATGCTTATCTATGGTTCATTGCATTGGGCAGAGCCTCAGGGGCGGACCTACTATTTATGCAGCTGCACAGGGACCCAAGGGTTAAAGGAAACCATTTCTGCCTCCATAGCATGTGGAATGGTGCATTAGGATGAGCTATTGTTCTGCAAAGGGCCCATAAACTGTTCTTACACAGGAGCCGTCTTCTGTCAGTGCCCGCCCCCGAGGAGCCTATTTAAACCCAAAATGTAAAGTTAGTGGATTTAAACTGCTTTTTCGTAATTTTGTGCTTTGGAGCCCCAGGCAATATGAAAGAATGCTTCCCGCACACCAGGTTTTGTGCAAATAAATGTTTATTCTCGGATTAAATAAAAACTTATACAACTTTCTTAGGCCTCTTTCACAGCAGCGTCGTACGACGCACGTTGCAATGCGTCGTTTTGGAAAAAAAACGCATCCTGCAAAATTGCTTGCACAAAAAAAGTTGCATGTAACTTTTTTTGGTGCGTCGTGTCCAGCATTTCCGACCGCGCATGCACGGCTGGAACTCCGCCCCCTCCTCCACGGACATCACAATGGGGCAGCGGATGCGTGGAAAAATTGCAACCGCTGCCCCCGTTGTGCAGCGCTTTCACAGTATGCGTCGGTACGTCGCAATGACGCATTACGACGTGCGTCGTACGACGCTAGTGTGAAAGTAGCCTAACAGTTGAATGGACTGTTTCCATTCAGAGGCAGGAAGTCCGTACATCGCCAATGTAGCACACAGCTGAGAAGTGGCTATTAGCTGTGTACCAGTTTCCATTCATGAGCTGCAATACCAGGCACAACCTATAGACAAGAGTGGCGCTGTCTTATGTGAAAAGCGAAACCCCTTCCCAGATTTCAGGCTCTGAGCATAATTAATTACTTGTCTTAATGGCAATCCGGGTCAACTTCAATTTACAACAAAAGTATTCAATGCTAATTGAATTTCCCAGCCAAATTCGAGCTCAAACTTCAGCAGATTCCGTCATTATCACTGACCACAATCGTATCGAGTCCAGACAGGATAGCAAAAGGGAAGAGAAAACTTCGCTCACCAAAATGTCCCTGAGACCGTCCGCGCCTGGAGATCAGTGGCTGACTGCCACAGGTGTGCAATTAGAACATCATAGTGCCCTTTGAGGAAGAACTGTTTTTACTGGGTCTGAAACGCGTCAGGCCTATGGGGGGGTCCCCATGATGTTGTTTTATATCACTGAAGATGTTTAAATATATAAAGAATTTTTTACTGAAAAAGGAGTTCACTAGGTAAAAAACAACAAGTTCTCACCTTGTTTGCCTTTTTTAGGCAGTGTTTCTTAGAATTTTACAATTCCCTAAGTATTGTAAAGTGATAATTATTGACATCTCTGGTGGTCTAGGGGTTGAAAAGTGATAATTTCTTAAATCCCTGGAGATCTAGGGGTTGTAAAATGATCATTTCTGTCATCCGTGGTGGTCTTGGGGTTCTTCTTTTTTTCTCCTGATGAAGCCACGCTATAAGGTGGAGATACACGTGGGGTCCTCAGGTTGCAACCTTGCCTTAATAATATCATGAGGCTTTCCTTGCCTATTCTTTAGTAAGGCTGTTTATCTACTGTGCATATTTTCGGCAAGGTTATTCATTTGCTCTGTATGTTATTGTTGTTCTGTTTGTGTTTTTTCTTTAACAAACGTATTCATTATGTATTTGAGTATATTATATGCGGGTGATCTTGACCATTTTTATACACACTGCTTCTTTCTCTCGTTCTGCCATGTTACTTTTAGTGTGTGGTCAGTGATCCCCTTAAACATTTGTAGTGCCCTCAAGCTCCCCTTTACATTATTTTGGGGTTTTAACAAGTGAAATTCTGACATTCTTGTTGTCTGTGGGTTGTAAAATGACAATTTCTGACATCCTGATGGTCTAGGGGTTGTAAAAATGGTAATTTCTGACTTTCCAGGTGGAGTATGGGTTGTAAAATGATAATTTCCATCATCAATAGTGGTCTAGTATTTGTAAAATAATACTTTTTTGACATCCCTGGTGGTCTAGGGTTGTAAAGTGATCATTTCTGGTATCCCTGGTAGTTTAGAGTTAAAAAAAGCTGAGTTATTATTATGCTCTATGGTGGACAAGGGTGAATTTAGCATGATCCTGGTGGTCCTGTGCCTGGTGAGGGCTGCACTAAGCAATGAGCAGAGATTGGCCCCCGTTTAAACCCAGTTCTGAGCTGAACAAGCCATAGTCATGTATGAACCATGATGTCTGAGTGCTGGCATAGCCGGCTGAATGCTAGCGGTGCCGGCTTCTGGACTGTTTTTTTTTTTTTAGAAATACCCCATAATACTTTCCTAAAATCCAAATCCATTCCATGGAAATGTAACCATTGAGCGTGAAAAATTCTTACATCACTGGAATACCTCTACACATGGCCCATTCTCACCTGTTAATGTGGGACCACCACTAGTCACAATGAACAGAATGACCACTTGATACCCTCAGGCACCAGGGCTCCAACTCCCCTCGGACCATCAGGGACAGACCCATAGCTGCTGGTTGATATAATACACTTGTTTTATTGTAGACTCATTAATTAAGCAGACTTGTCACTTAGTAGATGGCTTTGAACCTTCTCTGGCCATGAGTCTTTGGTCTGGCCATGAGTCTTTGGTCTATTTGTGAGGCTTTGATCTGGCCATGAGGCTTTGATCTGGCCATGAGGTTTTGGTCTGGCCATGAGTCTTTGGTCTAGCCGTGAGGCTTTGATCTGACCATGAGGCTTTGGTCTTGCCTTGAATCTTTGGTCTGGCTATGAGTCTTTGGTCTAGCCGTGAGGCTTTGATCTGGCCATGAGACTTTGATCTGGCCATGAGGCTTTGGTCTGGCCATGAGGCTTTGGTCTAGCCATGTGGCTTTGATCTGGCCATGAGTCTTTGGTCTGGCCATAAGGCTTTGGTCTGGCCATGAGACTCTGATCTGGCCATGTGGCTTTGGTCTGGCCATGAGGCTTTGGTCTGGCCATGAGGCTTTGGCCATCGTACTTACGCCTTGATAGTCCACCAGACCCCTTAGTTTGCATTCGTCTTTTATAATGTCTTATTATGTGGCCAAATTCCCTTTTGACCCCTACAGGGGTCAGACTTAGACTCTCCTCTTCATCCCAGGTGCCCACAGGGTCATCCCTGACATTGAATGAGTGTCGTTACTTCTAGCCATGGACCCTCGGATTCCATCCTACTTTCCAAATCTTTGGGGGTACGTACGTTTCTAACTGAAGACCTCTTTGCCCTGAGTCCAACTTTTTACATTTTTAGAATCCTATTAGCAAAACATTCTCATCCCTCTATATATTTTTTAGTAAAAAAATAAAAGTAACGTTAATGGACTTTTCAGAACTTTGCAATCAATGTTTCCGCCCCCGGAATTTCCCTATGTGCTTCAGTAATATTTCATTGTAGACTTTTTTTTTTTTTTTTTAAACTATGCCTACATACCAAAAATAAAAAAAACATTGGGAGGTTTTCATCTCAAAGCTACAAATTTCTCCTCTAAATGCTACTAAAATGTTATTGCGGAGCAGTCTATGAAGACAGACATTATGTTACATGCGAAATGCAGTAGCTATTAAGTCAAAGCGCCCTTAAGGAGCTCACACAACCACTTCGTTTTCAGTACTTTAGTCCTTTCCTCGGTTTCCCGTCATGCATCGGTCAATGGAGCTATCGGCTGGAAAAAAAAGCCATAATGCATCTGAAGTGGGCACTAGTGAACAAAGCCCCGACTCTAAAAACTCAAAACAAAACCATCAAGCCAAATAGTGGATGAACTAAAAGCTGGAGCTCCGATAAGGACCCTAGCGGGGTCCTGCTGAATGGTCCTTTCCTCGCGAGAGAGGGAGCGAGCACAATGTCTGCAGACCCGGACAGCGAGGCTCACGTCCTGCATGGAGTAAATGCTTAGGAGAGCGAACAGAAAGAGGACTTCTCCGAAGAAACCTCTCAGGCTACCAAAGTAGTTTCTGTTCCAAGCGCATAAAACTTTTGAAAAAAATATGATTTTTTTCCACTTATTTTTTTTTATTTTCGGTATATTTTAAAAGAATAATAATAATAATAATAAAATATATATATATATATATATAGTTTAATTTACATTTTACAAAATAGCAATAATAATAAATATATATATATATGCATATACGTATATATATATATATATATATATATATATATATATATATATATATACTGTATATATATATATATATATATATATTAATATTTATAAGGAATAATAATAAAAATATTTATTTATATTTAAAAATAATTGTAATAAAAATTATATATATATATATATATATATATATATATATATATATATTCTTTTCAAATATAAATTAAAAAAGTGGAAAAAAGTCATACTTTTTTAAAGATATATATATAAAAATATACATATATATTATTTTTTGTATTATTACTTTATATCACATTTATAAGTTTTGATTTCAGATAAAATATTGGAAAAACACACTGAGGCCGGTTTCACACGTCAGTGGCTCCGGTACGTGAGGTGACAGTTTCCTCACGTACCGGAGACACTGACACACGTAGACCCATAAAAATCAATGCATCTGTTCAGATGTCATTGATTTTTTGCGGACCGTGTCTCCGTGTGCCAAACACGGAGACATGTCAGTGTTCGTGGGAGCGCACGTTTTACACGGACCCAATAGAGTCAATGGGTCCGCGTAAAACACGGACCTCACACGGACATTCTCCGTCTGGGGTCCGTGTGCGTGCAGGAGACAGCGCTACAGTAAGCGCTGTCCCCCCCACATGGTGCTGAAGCCGGTATTCATATCTTCTCTCCAGCAGCGTTTGCTGTAGAGAAAATATGAAGAATAGTGTTAAAAATAAAGATCCATGTGTCCGCCGCCCCCCCACCCCCTGTGCGCCCCCCCGCTGGTCAGAAAATACTTACCCGCTCCCTCGCTCCTTCCTGGTCTGGCCGCGGCTTACTGTATGCGGTCACGTGGGGCCGATCATTTACAATCATGAATAGTCGGCTCCGCCCCTATGGGAGGTGGAGCCACATATTCATGACTGTAAATGATCGGCCCCACGTGACCGCATGCAGGAGAAGCCGCGGCCAGACCAGGAAGGAGCGAGGGAGCGGGTAAGTATTTTCTGACCAGCGGGGGGGCGCACAGGGGGTGGGGGGGCGGCGGACACATGGATCTTTATTTTAAACACTATTCTTCATATTTTCTCTGCAGCAAACGCTGCTGGAGAGAAGATATGAATCGCGGCTTCAGCATGATGCAGAGTGGGTACCACACGCTCCGTGTGGTACCCACTCGCCATACGGGCGGCACACGTGTGCCGCACGTATGGCCTCCGTGAGTTCCCAGGCACACGGGCACGGATAACTCCGGTACCGATTTATTCCGGTACCGGAATTATCTGGACGTGTGGGACAGCCCTAAGACAGTTTTTTTTTTTTTTAAACGCAAGCTGTAAAAAAAACAAAAAACAACCCACAAAATCTCGTGTTCACACACTGTTTTTGGACTTGTGGTGCTTATGTACAAAAATGTAACATCTCAATTCAATTCTTTCAGCGTTTTTACTCGAACTTGTTCCTCATTGATATAAAAATGTCTTAGCATTAAAAAAACGCATCAGAAATATGTAAAAAAGCACAAAACGTGTAAAAAAAAAATTCAATAAAAAATGCATTAAAATGTGTGGAATTTACGCTGTTTTTATGCCGTAGCCTGTGTTTTTCATGCAGAAAAATAATTAGTCAAAAATGCTACAGTTGAACGCAACCGAAAAAGCATAAAACAGACTTTTTTTAAAATCCAGCTAAATACCATGTAGAATCTATTTATATATATGAATATCTAAAACTCATGTTTAAGATTTTTTAAAATAATCTAAAAATAAATTAGACAAGAAAATTATCCGCTATCTTGAAAAAAAAATTATATACAAATTTAAAGGAGTTTTCCTGTCTAAATCAATAAGTCTGCAGTCGTTCTGTGCGCCAGGATTCACGGGTTTCTGTCCTGTTCAGAGAGCGGCCTCGCTGTGGTTAAAGTGCACCTGCCCTTTCATGTGACTGCTTATAATAATCTATTGTGCGTGTACATGAGGAATAATTATTCCTGGCTATTATATGACTTGTATCCTATGTATGTATTTTTCATCAGTTTTCCCATATGTAAGCTACAATTCTAATCTCCACTTGTTACTGATCTAGTGGGCAAAGAATAGCTGCTATGATGTCTCTGATACACAGCACACACAGATATGAGGGATTCCCACTCTCCTGTCTCCATGAAGTGAAGCACATGCACAAAAGCAGCATGATAGAAATTGTACAGCAGTACTGTGCAGTATTGCTGTGCATCCAGCTCTGGGGTTAACTATAATACTTGCTAGTATCCCACATGTAAGCTACAACTCTAATTTCCACTTGTCTCTGAGCTACAGGGCAAAGGCCAGCTGCTATGATGTATCTGATACACAGCACGCAAAGATATGAGGGATTCCTATTCTCCTGTCTCCATGAAGCACATGCTCAGAAGCAGCATGATATAAATTGTACAATAGTCCTGTGCAGTGTAGCTGTGTATCCACCTCTGGGGTTAACAATAATAATGACTAGTATCCCATATGTAAGCTACAATTCTAATCTCCACTTGTCTCTGAGCTAGAGGGCAAAAGCCAGCTGCTGTGATGTATCTGATGCACAGCACACACAGATATGGGGGATTCCTACTCTCCTGTCTCCATGAAGCACATGCTCAGAAGCAGCAGTACAGTGCAGTGTAGCTGTGCATCCAGCTCTGGAGTTAACTATAATACTTACTAGAAAGAAGCAGTAACATGGATGCAGGAGCTGTGGTATGATCAGACCATGTTCCTGCACGGTCAGACATGGCCATTACACAGTACTCAGCAGGGGCACATTTATAAGATTATCTAAGCACAGGAACATTTTTTTTAAGCACATCCAATTGTGGAAATTATTATTATTCCAAGATCTATTGATTAAAATCAAATTTTATTTGTGGGAAAAACCCTTTAATTCCAAAAGTAGCCAATACAACCATCAAACACAATAACATTTTATCAAATTCTTTTTCTTGTTGAGTTTATTATATCTGTAGTTTTAGGAGAACCCAACCTTTCCTATATATATATTTTTTTTAAGCAAAAAAAATAGTTGATTCATCATTAAAAGTCACAGTTCCAATTCTTGGGATGTGTAAGTGTTGTGAAGTTTGTATTTCAGGAGATCGTTTCCGAGAGCGTTTAGATTTTGAGTAGTCACGTTCTTTTTGTCTTTTTCGTTCTCACTTTTGTTGTGGGGAGTGCTCGGGACGTGACGACGGGTGGCCTCCGGCAGATTAGGAGCCATTAATCACTGAGCCCGCTGTAATTTGTTCTTGTTTTTATTGACTATCAGCTCAGCACAACAGCAATAAACAAATTTACAAAATTTAATGACGAAAACATTAACAAGCGGGAAAAAAAAGAGATTTAGCCGAGATAGGCAGGAAGATTAACACATCTGTCAAATGGCTGAACATTTCAGAGACGCAGACGTGTGCTAAGTATGTGTTCTGGCGGAAGGAGATAGTTTTTATTAAAGGGGAAGGTGCTCCTAAAAAGGAATCTTTATGGCAATTCTCCAATTTAGAAAATCTTTTCTCATCAGAAGGTTCCTTGACCAGAAGTAGATAATAGAGATGAACCAATTAACTTAAAGGGGTTGTCCGGTAATTTAATATTGATGGTCTACCCTTAAGATAGGTCATCA
Source organism: Ranitomeya variabilis (assembly GCF_051348905.1). NCBI lineage: Eukaryota > Metazoa > Chordata > Amphibia > Anura > Dendrobatidae > Ranitomeya > Ranitomeya variabilis. The sequence continues at coordinate 757,421,706 of NC_135234.1, read as the reverse complement.
ATGCCACATCAGTGGGGGGTGTGACACACAACACTCCCGCGGATCAACTGTTCTTGGTGCTGGAAGTGAAGAGTTTGAGAGCTGAAAAGCTCCCACATCCGCAGAGAGGCCACAGCCAGGTACTGTAGATGCCCCCCTATTCATAGGGGCGGGAGTGCGGTACTTAGCCGCGGTCACTATAGAGTTCACGGATCTGTGCAGCTCCACAACTCATCACATCTGATCGTCAGGAATGCCAGGTTTCGAACTCCCACCACACCCCATATGATAGCTAAGGCCCCAGCAAAGAAAGTAACGCCGGAGGTCCAGAGGGAAGAAGATCGAAGACAGAAGTCGAGACACAAATATAGGAACAGCAGGCGTAGAAGATCAATGGAGAAGGCATTGGAAGGTGGTATGGGTTTTTCTTCCTCCTTCCTGGACCTCAGAATCCATTATTTTGGAATGTTCACAAATCAAATTAAAAAAATTATGTGACAAATTTGTAAGAAATTTGATACCTTACGAATCGATTCTCTCTTCTTTGGCAGATAACAGTGTGTTTTCTTTCTCGAATGTCCAGCCATAAATTGTAATCTGTGGGCAAATCTGGTAATAAATATTTATTTTCTCTCCAGCACCCCCTTAGGTGAAATTAAGAATTGCACAGTGTGTATTTTTCTCTGCAGGAGCGCACCGCTCCCAAGCCTTCCTGCTTGATAGGGGGCGCTGTGCTCCTGATGATGGTTGAGCTCCTCCGTGCTGCCATGAGAGGACGCTTTGCCTCTGTGGCATCGGAGGAGTGCGAGGACAATGAAGATGGCCGCAGGCAGCAATCCGGCCAAGCTTCAGAGCAGCGCTTCCAAGCTATAAAGCACAGAGCTTGTAAGCGCTGCTCTCTTTGATTACCAGACATCTCTGATAGACCGCTGGAGGCTGTGAGGCGATGGAATTAAAAATCCATCCATTTTGGAAAATCAAGAGGATCTTTAATACAAGGTCAATTACAAAGTTGCTTGTTTTTACAAACACTTTTCAAACTTACTCATTTAAGGAGAAGAGAAATCCCTATCATTGTTTGCATCTGAACAGTTTAGCGGGGGCCTTCTGGGTGCATTGATTTCCTCCTCGTTCTTCCATGTAACTCACGCATAATAAGGAAACACTGTCACTATTCGTCTGCACTGCTCTTAGTGACACATAAGACTTTATTACTGTAAACGACAAAGTGTCAGGATCGTCTGAGGATAGACCCTAATAAATAATTACCATCCATACCATAAGCCTCACCATCCCCACATGTGCCAGGTATGAGCTCATTATCTCCAGAGCAGCAGCGCGATGTTCTGCAGCTGAGCACGAGCCGCAGACGCTGACGATACAGAAGAAGCGGAGTGCAGGTGTCGTGGAGATAGGAGTGTAAGCATTCTCAAGGAGACGGCCCGGAGAAGGGAAGAAAATCCCATCCCCAGCAAACCACAGCTCTCATTATTTCTAGACTGCGGAGTAATATAGATTTGGCTGCTCTGCAGATCAGTCTGACGACCTATCCGGGACAAATATTGACTTTTTATGTAAGGGAGCAATTAAATATAATGAGAGGAAGACTTGGTCTTTGTTTCTAATGATTTTTAGAAGAAGTGCAAAAAATTGTGACAACCTCGTTTCTGACAATGAGATGAGTTTATCTATCTTATATCTATCCTACATGTATTATCTATATGTCATATCTATTATCTATCTATCTATTATCTATCTATATACACTCACCGGCCACTTTATTAGGTACACCATGCTAGTAACGGGTTGGACCCCCTTTTGCCTTCAGAACTGCCTCAATTCTTCGTGGCATAGATTCAACAAGGTGCTGGAAGCATTCCTCAGAGATTTTGGTCCATATTGACATGATGGCATCACACAGTTGCCGCAGATTTGTCAGCTGCACATCCCAAAGATGCTCCATACAAGGCAGGATGGATCCATGCTTTCATGTTGTTTACGCCAAATTCTGACCCTACCATCCGAATGTCGCAGCAGAAATCGAGACTCTTCAGACCAAGTAACGTTTTTCCAATCTTCTACTGTCCAATTTCGATGAGCTTGTACAAATTGTAGCCTCAGTTTCCTGTTCTTAGCTGAAAGGAGTGGTACCCGGTGTGGTCTTCTGCTGCTGTAGCCCATCTGCCTCAAAGTTCGACGCACTGTGCGTTCAGAGATGCTCTTAGGCCTACCTTGGTTGTAACGGGTGGCGATTTGAGTCACTGTTGCCTTTCTATCAGCTCGAACCAGTCTGCCCATTCTCCTCTGACCTCTGGCATCAACAAGGCATTTCCGCCCACAGAACTGCCGCTCACTGGATTTTTTTTCTTTTTCGGACCATTCTCTGTAAACCCTAGAGATGGTTGTGCGTGAAAATCCCAGTAGATCAGCAGTTTCTGAAATACTCAGACCAGCCCTTCTGGCACCAACAACCATGCCACGTTCAAAGGCACTCAAATCACCTTTCTTCCCCATACTGATGCTCGGTTTGAACTGCAGGAGATTGTCTTGACCATGTCTACATGCCTAAATGCACTGAGTTGCCGCCATGTGATTGGCTGATTAGAAATTAAGTGTTAACAAGAAGTTGGACAGGTGTACCTAATAAAGTGGCCGGTGAGTGTATATCTATCTATTTATCTATCTATCTATCTCATATCTATCTATTGTCTATTATCTATCTATATATCTATTATCTATCTATTATCTATTTATCTATTATCTATCTCATATCTATCTGCTATCTATCTATCTATCATCTATCTATCTATTATCTGTCTATCTATCTATTATCTATCTATCTAGTATCTATCTATTATCTATCTATCTATCATCTATCTATCTATGTACTGTATCTATTATCTATTATCTATCATCTATCTATCTATCTATCTATCTATCTATCTATCTATCTATCTATCTATTATCTATCTATCTATTATCTGTCTATCTATCTATTATCTATCTATCTATCTATCTATCTCTCTATCTATATATCTATCTATCTACATATTATCTATCTATCTATCTATCTATCTATCTATCTATTATCTATCTATTATCTATATATTATCTATCTATTATCTATCTATCTGTCTATCTATCTATCTATCTATCTATTATCTATCTATCTATTATCTATATATTATCTATCTATCTATTATCTATCTATCTATCTATCTATTATATATCTATCTATTATCTATATATTATCTATCTATCTATTATCTATCGATTATCTATCTATCTATTATCTATCTATTATCTATCTATATATTATCTATCTATCTACATATTATCTATCTCATATTTATCTATTATCTATCTATCTATCTATCTATCTATCTATCTATTATCTATCTATCTAATATCTATCTATGGTGCCCACCTCCAGGTCACTAGCCTGCTGAACATTACTTTTACAGGATAGACTTCATTTAGATCTCCATGAAAGATAGCACCGATTTTGCCGATACATGTGAATTCTCTTGTTCTTTCTAGTCTGGGCTGAAAATATGAATCTTAGGGCCCAAAATTTTTAAAAAATCCAATGTTTGCGGACACGTCTGACTGGAGCCTCTTGTACTGTCCTGTGTGTGGCTATAAGGCAGCTGACTGCAGCAGGAGCCTCTCCCGTCTTTTGTCTGCTGATCCTCCTTTACTCTTAGCTGGAGTGGAGCAGCAGGACATTTACAGTTCCTCTGTGATCTCTGCAGGATGTCTACCAGACTGACCTATGACTGAGGGCGTGTATATTTTGTGTTTCAATCAATTACTTATTTCTAGGTTCAGTGTCCCTTCGCAGTGACTGTGCCTCCATTACGTTGGGTACATATGGTAAGTCCACCCCTGGTCCCGGTAATCCCCATGTATGTGGTCGGACATTCCCCCGTGCCGCAGAACACTAATAATCTTGTGATAAATATTAGATTACGAGCGGGGAGTCATTAAATTCTACAATTACTAAGATAATTTCATTTTACCACATGGAGCACGAGCGACAGGTGAAAGTTCATTCCCTTTAATTTTGCAAACACCTGTCGGTACATTTGTTAAATTCGGGACAGTAACGCGGGCGAGCCAACAACGTTCATCCTTCATCTGTCGGACTATTATTTCTGCCATGTTTGGATAAGACAAAATAACAAGATGAAGCCCCCGCTTCATTACGGCATGTGCGCCTATTTTTCTCAAGTTTTCCTATTTTGATACTTTTTTTTGTTTGGCGCCAAATTCTTCTAATTTTTTCCTATTTTGAGGCCTATTTTTCTACCTAATCACCTGTTCGCCGTTGTTTTTGCGGCCGGTTCAATATTTGTGCATTTTTTTAAAAAGTCATAAAATTTTGGCTGAAAATGTTCTCCTCTCCCCCTCAAAATGAATTTTTTTTTTTTGCACACCATAACTATTTTGCACTAATGTTAGAGTCGGGCTTCATTTTAAAGAAACGTGCTCTGAAAGGTAGAAGCCAAAAATAATATACATTTTTTTTGTATCAAATTCATGAACCTCTTGTGCTACATTTTGCAAAAAATACCAAAAAAAAAGAAAGATGATAAAAAAAATCCAAATATTGAATCTATCTGAGGGTCTTCTCCCCTCTGTACCAGTCTGTCATTGTTAGTTTTACTGTAAGTGATATTTGTATTTTAATGTAACCCCTTCTCATGTACAGCACCATGGAATTAATGGTGCTATATAAATAAATAAATAATAATAAAAAAAAAATCTGACCCAATATCTATTGCGTTTCCTGATTGGGTGACGATCAATTATAACATAGTGTAGTAAATTATTCTATGTCCTATTGTGACACCCCAGGAATCCGGTTGTCACAGTGGTATTGCCTGCCTCTCCGGGAGGGTGATGCCATGCCTGGAAGTGAGAAGGATCCCCTTAAAGGCAACCTGTCACCTGAATTTGTCGGGACCAGTTTTGGGTCATATGGGTGGGGTTTTCGGGTGTTTGATTCACCCTTTCCTTACCCGCTGGCTGCATGCTGGCCGCAATATTGGATTGAAGTTCATTCTCTGTCCTCCGGAGTACACACCAGCGCAAGGCAATATTGCACAGCAGCAGATTAGAGCCCGGAGTCACCACGAGAAGGGACACCTGTAAAAAAACTCGAGTTGCATGCCATGCAGGTAGTGTCCACCTAAAGGGACAGATTGAGAAAGGACCTTGTGTGAAGCCTCAGGCAGCAAGTGACAGAGAACACAGTGCAGTAAGGAAGGCTTCCAACCCAACCTGGCTAGGGGGATTCCAAATCGCTTCCATGCTACCCGGATTCCAAAGATAACCTGTAACCTGTATCAGAGCTTCACAAGTAAAAGGTAAAGAGACTGCAACCCCATGTCCTCCAATTCTTTCCTGCATCTCCACATCTACTATCCCTTACCAACTACACCGAGAGCCCTGGGGACTAAGGTCCATCTACCACAGGTAGTGTCACCAACATTACTACATTAGACTTTATTCCCAGTTTCATTAAACCCCCTTTTACTGGATGCCCAGGGCCACTGACCGGGTCACTACCACCATAACCACCCCTTTAAGAACAGAACCTGCTGGTACCGAGAACCCCACAGTCCTAGCGGGTGCTCCACTATGGTGTTTGACCTCTTTCTGACATCTGCAATACATGTACAGAGGATATCGGGGGTGTATGTATGGAGTGGGCCCACATTATGCAGAGAGGCTGCCGGCTGTATCATTCAGCTGGCACCTGCCTCTAACACTAACAAATGGAGCTAGCTATGTTCAATACTGTTTAAACATTTAAAGGGATTCTGTCAGTAGGATCCACTCTCCTAAGCCATCTATATGGTCATGTAGGTCATAGGAATCTGAATAAAATGATACCTTGATATCTGCGATGTTTTATTCCAGAGAAATCCATGTTTTTCTTAATATGTAAATGAGGTGTTAAGATCCATGGGCCGGACATACATCTCCCTGAGATTCTGTCTCTAGAGCTTATTTTATATGAAAGGGGGAGTTAGGAGGGTGAGACATGTGGATCAGGAGTCCACCTAGTCCATGCCCTCATTATCGCCCACCTTGACTACTGCAACCTCCTGCTCTGTGGCCTCCCCTCTAACACTCTGGCACGCCTCCAATCTATTCTAAACTCTGCTGCCCGACTAATCCACCTGTTCCCCCGCTATTCCCCGGCCTCTCCTCTCTGTCAATCCCTTCACTGGCTCCCCATTACCCAGAGACTCTAGTACAAAAGCCCAACCATGACATACAAAGTCATCCACAACCTGTCTCCTCCATACATCTGTGACCTCGTCTCCCGGTACTTACCTACACGCAACCTCCGATCCTCACAAGATTTCCTTCTCTACTCACCTCTTATCTCCTCTTCCCACAATCACATACAAGATTTCTCTAGCGCATCACCCCTACTCTGGAACCCTCTACCACAACACATCAGACTCTCACCTACCATCGAAACCTTCAAAAAGAACCTGAAGACCCACCTCTTCCGACAAGCCTACAACCTGCAGTAACCACCGATCGACCAAACCGCTGCACGACCAGCTCTATCCTCACCTACTGTATCCTCCCCCATCACTTGTAGATTGTGAGCCCTCGCGGGCAGGGTCCTCTCTCTTCCTGTACCAGTCGTGACTTGTATTGTTCAAGATTATTGTACTTGTTTTTATTATGTATACCCCTCCTCACATGTAAAGCGCCATGGAATAAATGGCACTATAATAATAAATAATAATAATAATAATCAGGAGAGCAGCCTGTCAGTCATAACTTTTTTCACTTTCATAAGCTCTGGAGGCAGATTCTCGGGGAGATCTATGTCCGGCCCATAGATCTTAACATTCCATTTACATATTAAGAAAAACATGGATTTCTCTGGAATAATACATTGGATTGCTGATATCAAGGTATCATTTTATTCAGCTTCCTATGGCCTACGTATCCATATAGATGGCTTAGGAGGGTGGATCCCACTGACAGATTCCCTTTAAATGCCAGTGTTAATCTCTGATAGATTTATTTAGTGCAGTACCATGGGGCATTTGTTCCGGCTCGCATCACCTCCACTTATCCCTGACATAATCACAGCTTGCAAATACAAAACATTGTACCCCAAAGTGATACCAGTAAAAAAGTCTGCCCACCTCACAAACTATAAGCCCTAGAGCAGCTCTATCATCAAATTTAAAAAAAAAAAAAAATTAACTGGTCCCAGAAAATGACGACAGAAACCATATGTATTTTTTTTTACACCTTTCAGATTTAGTTACCCGCTAAAATAGTAAAAAAAAAAATAAATACAATTTGAGTTTCGCCATTCTCTTATCGAACTGGAGAAACATGTTACCGGGTTGTTGTTTTTTGTTTTTTTTATCAAACAATGAACATAATTAAAACAAAACCCCCCAAAAAATGGAGGAATTGCATTTTTTTTTACCATTTCACCGCACTAGGATTTTTTTTCCAGTACATTAAATGGTAAAATGAATGGTGACATTGAAAAATACAACTTGTCCTGTAAAAAATGAGCCCTCATATAGGATGGAAAACTTAAAAAGTCATGGCCAGTGACGTAACTTGAAGCTCGTGGGCGCTATTGACAGCTCCAATGGGGCCCCAAGTTTTTGAAAGTCTTTATTAGTAATGGTCTATTCATATGGGGTCAAAGTGACCTTTTTGTCCCCTCCTAGGCTGCAGGGCCTGGGAGTGATTACAACCCTTGCACCTAATTCCGCCCCTGGTCATAGCTACTGGAAGAAGGGAAGGAAAAAACAAGAGTCCAAAAACTGAAAATTCGTTAGCCTGTCATGTTTTCCACTCAATGTCCTGTGAGTTTCGTAAAGCACCATCAATAAAGTATGGATGCAAAATGTCCACATGTGCAAATTAGATAGACATGTGTCCTCCCAGAGACAAATATATTCAGGAGTCTCCAGGTAGATTGAGAATGAGCTAAAGTCATGATGACCAGAATATTCCCTATGGGGACAAACGTTTCACACTGATTCCGTAAGTTTCCGAATTCTTGATGTTGCTACAACTTTTTGATCATCGGAGAACACAGATCGTTCACGAGGCGCGATCGAAGCTGCGGCTGTGCTCTTGGTGCAACTCGAGGGTGCCCCGCGTGTGACCTTGGAGACTAATAACAATAGTAATAATCAGCAATTTGGAATAATTCTCCATTAACAATAGCGAATCCATATTAATTTCAATCCTGCTTCGTATTTATATCGTAACAATGAGAAAACACACATTCCGTACAATTCATAACAAATTGCCTATTGTTCCCGGCGAGCCGGAGGACTTGGCATACATTACTGACGTGCCGAGATTACACACCACACGTTAAATTCTCTATTTCGTTTCTTTGACATCCTTTGTGCTGAATATAAATGTGTAATGAGCGGCAGAAACAATACGAAGGAAGGATCCAAGCGTCAACACAATGGCCATCCCATCCGCGTAATAATGGCATCATCCGCAGGGGTCGTACGAGGGTTAAATAGTTATTAAATGAAGTGCAGACAAACTAGGACTGGCAACTTCACAACAAAATGTATTATCGGCAGCAACCTTACACTTAAAGGGGTTGAAATAAAAGGCTTATTCTTAGGAGAGGTCACCCGTTTCAGACCAATGCAGGTCCAACACCAGCACCCGCACCGATCAGTTGTCATCAGGTCCCGTGGGGGTGGGTCAAAAGTAAGATGTGTATGGAACCAGATCTCCACAGCGCCGTACACTGTGAAGTGGCCATTCTTGGTACTACAGCTCAACTCCTTCTCACTTAAGCAAATTAGCCAAAGTTCTTTTAGGATTAGGCAAAGTAGTCAAAGTTCTTTTATAATAAGGATTAGGCAAAGTAGTCAAGGTTCTTTTATTAAAAGGATTAGTCAAAGTTCTTTTATTATAAGGATTACGCAAAGTTGTGATTAAAGGGTTCCGATATTGATGACCCACAGGACAGGTCATTATTATAAGATCGGAAGGGGGTCCAACACCCAGCAAGCCCACTGATTAGCTAGCAAATGGCTGAAGAAGGTAAACTTTGCCTTGGCCATTTTTGATACTGAAGCTCAATGCGAATACACTTAAAGTCCCGGACTAGACCTTCACCATCAATGCCACATGTAAATAACGTTATAGTAGTTGGAAATCTATTTTTTTTTATTTCTCACCTCCATATCCATTGCAGGCACATACTTTTAGGGCTACAGGTTTCTAATTGTGAGACTTTTGGTACTGGATTATTGGGTTGTTTGATATATTGCAACAAGATAGCAGATTACTAGTATAGGTCATTGTTGGAGACCTCATGGGACCCTCATCGATTCAGAATGGTCCATAGTGGTGATTTAGCATGGCATTCATGTTTATATTTTCCCTGCAGAAGTGTGTTCCTAGCCACCTGGCAGTGCATGGTAACTCAACTCCCGGGGTCTGCACAGCCGGTGGCCCGCCACTATTTTGCAAAGGAAATAAACTGTGTTCATTTATTCTCAGGCGGTTCGAACCCCTTCGATTATTCTGCAATGGCCGATCGATAGAGAAATGCCATTCCTTATAGGAGAACCCGTTTAATGCCAGAAAGACCAGTTCCGTAAGACTTCAAAGAATGTGTTACCCAATGAGTTGAAGAAGCCTAATGCATTTCTTTCCAGGCGTGCATTTTCCTTCCTGATTGACAAACTGTTCACAAAGACATTTGTGAATTATACGCAGAAATATCCGATGCACAATATCCCCCTCCTTCCCTTCAATCAACAATGGATTCTTGATTTTCCAGGAACTGAGACATTGTATGAAAGCTCCTCGTTGTGAGGTCACCAAGAGTCCACAATCCTCATCATCCTCCGTTATGAACAGATCTTCTTTGTACTCTACGCTTCATGCTACACAACCTGCCGATATTGTGCCTAAAAGCAACTTGCCGTGTGGTCTCTTATGTGCTTTAAGGTTATCTGAGACCTTCAGAAGCTACAGGATTTTTTCTTCTCATTTGCAGATACAAGTTTTGAAAGCAAAACCCACAACCCTACCACATAGTGTGCATCTGAATCAAGACCTTTCAAGAAATGGCCACCAAAATGACCAAATGGACTCAAAGAGTGATCTATATTGTATGCAGAAATAAATTCCCTAATCGTCCCCTATATTTTTTATTTTAGTAAAACTGGCTGGCCATCCATGTACATTATGTGAATGTTGGCTAAATCCACCACTTTTGTTTGCCATCCAATGTGTATGGTGTGTCCCAACTCTCCCCCGACAGTAAATGTTGGGCAAAAGAAAGTTTGGGCATGTTGGATATCAACATGACCAATCCATTGTTCTCAAGGTACATAAGCCACCTTCAGAGATGTCCTTGCATCTTGTTTCTTGCTTCTTATTGAGAAGACTTGCACACAGTAGTGTACATGTGCAATGTTGCGTCAGTAGTAAAAGATCTTGGCCATAAGTAGTATGGCCTCCTTTGACCATTGCCAATCTGATCTTCCTCACCACCTAGGCCTTAGACATGTTTTTGTAATATAGATTTCTTTATTTGGTCATCTCCCTTTCACCTACCGTACGTCGTGTGGACAACCAATTTACCATCTCCACTCGAAGACCATTCATCCCTTACCTCCGAAACGTACGGTAACCCTTATTGCCAAACTTTCTTCATCAGGTCACTCAATTTTCCAATCCCATTGACAAAGTCACCATCTTCATTTCATTATAAAGTCACCTTTCTCTGTCTCACTTCCTAAACTCATCATGGACCATCATGCATTGACCAACAAATTCATCACCCACCAATGTAAACCTCATTATCTTTGACCTTGGCTTGACATATCCTGGTATGGCTAGCAGTAGATAGCAAGCTGTGAAAAAAAACATGATACTTTGCTGGGAGTTTTTATATGTTAGAAGTATTTACAGTTCATGTGGCTGACCAGTCATTATGTTGAGGATTTTGCTAGCATATCACAACAACATATTGAATTTATAGCCTGAGAGATCGGAGACTTTAATAAAAGTCAAGAAAAAGTTAAAGCAGACGCTTTCAAATGTCATGGACAATCAGTCATAAATTTTGTACTCTCGTGCCTCATTTATTTCCAGCTCCTAGATATTTCAACCTCAAGTACATTTCAGTTCATAGTGACTTCCCATACCTGTGAGATCCTAAACATTGTTTGTTTTTTCTCCTATGCAATAGCAGATCATCCATTCTTTGCCAATATGACCACCACATTTTCTTCATCTCTGTTCCTTACTATGGATACTCATTGCTTCTCTTTATTTCTTCTCCTGATCCACTTCCTCTTCCATGAACTCATCTTTTCCTTTCGAATACTTGGCCAACTATACCTAGCTTACATTCTGTCTCAAGGACAGAAATTCATTGAATACATTCAGGAAAAAAGGTAATTGATTCACAGGAACCTGCTACAACAGCAATGCCAGTAGTGCATGGCCACTAAACTGGAGCCCTCAGAATCTTCTCCCACCTGCCGGAATCCCCGGTGACTCTTCCAACTTCTAGGCCCAGTACAACATATTTTTTGCTGCGTGACGCACACATGACTGGCTAGTCAAAAGAGGAACCAGGAATGCTGGCAAATAGGAGGCGATTCGTATGGCTCCTGTCTGGCGGTCATGGATTACTGATGTGATTCAGCCACTGACCCAAGGTCCTCTAAATCTCTCAACTAATCACTTGCCCTATACTCATTTCCCATTTCCTAAGTCATTTTTGATATCTCATCACACACCAAACTTTTTGATCCACTGATTCTTTACTTATTTTTTTTATTTCCAAACATATTAATCCTAACTCTTATGCGCTTAGTTGAATCTAAACCTAAGCCATTATCCTAGAGCCTTTACAATACTTGCTGTGGCCATACTGAGTAAATATGATAGACCACTGTGATGCGCAAGTCAAACAAAGTAGTGTGCCATCCAGATAGATGTCTCTTAAATCATTTGTGGTTTTCCTGTTTGCCACTGGAGAACACACAATAACCTTTTATTTCCTGTTATCTATAGATCACAGCTTTAAGCTTTGCCGTGTAGACTGGGATAGGTTCAGCAGAGTCATTTCAGTATCATAAGGTAGCAATTTCATTTAGTTTTATAGGGTGTGGCCAGTGGTTATCAGATTATTATTAAAACGTATAGTCAACAGAGTAATCTGGTTATCTTTAGAGGACAAGATTGGGAGAAATATCATCATCGGAGGGTGAGGTTAGCCGAGCAGTCTCATTATCGGATGGGGATTTAATGAGTGATAAAACATTGATTTTAAAGCTGGAAAACTTAAGTAATGGTACGTTTAGACTAGTGAATAACCACTGAACCTTCATACACATGTGGTAGATTACTTGTTCATCATGTGATTGAATGATCTGGAGTCAGACAAAATAATCGCTAATATGCTTGGTCTGTCTGCATACAGTATTACAGTCTTTGGCATCACAAAAAAAGATGATACTGTTTGGAGACAGAACAATCGTATTAAACTACTTTTTTTGCTGATCATTGTTCACCAGCCAACGTCAACCAGATGGTATTCGAACACCAAATGGCTGAAATATAGTTGATCAACACCAGAGTAAATGCAGTGTAGGCAGAAAAGTAACATTTGAAGTGGGTAAAACATTACATATAGGTCAATATACCTGAACTAGGAGCAGTACTCAGTATCCTTAACAGTCTATGGGCACTTTTCTTTCCATTATCTTCCATTCAGTCTGCAATACTGTCTACAAACAAGGGCTTAACAATCGCGGTTGAAGAGGATGCAACTGGACCCATGTGGGAGCAGAGCCCACCGACGTCAGCACCTATTTCAGCTAAAATGTGCCGAGAACACACATTCAGCTGAAATGTACTGCAGTGCAGAGACCCGCTGGGTCCTTGCTCCGCGAGCGATACACACTGCTGGCCAATCAGAGGCTGGCAGCTGAGCTCGGCATGCCAGCCACAGGTGATGAATGCCAGTGACGTCATGGGTCACCCATAGCGGGCACACTGCAGAAGAGGATGCCACTCATCATGGGAGCGGAGAAAGTTGAGATGAATATTTTATTTTTATTATTTAATCAATTAGAGAACAGTGGCAGGACTTGGATCATTATTACAGGTTGGGCCCAGGAGGAGAGACATTAATACTGGATTTGGAATGGGGACATTGTACCAGGATGGGGGATGTTATACCAGGAAAGAGCCTAGGAGGAGAATACTACACCAGGATGGGGACATTATCATTGAAAGGGGGCTAAGATGGGGGACATTATTACAGAAAGGAACTCGGCATAGAGGACATTAAAGCAGTAGGGGGTCAGGATGAGAACCTTATTTCTGGAAGGATCCCAGAATGGGAAAGATTCTTACTGGAAGGGACACAAGATGCTAGACATTATTACTGGAAGGGAGTAGGATGGGGACATTACACTAGGATGGGGGACATTATTACTGGAAGGGACCCAGAATTGGGGACATTATACCAGGAAGGGGATAAAATAAGGACATTATCACAGGAAAGGACTAAGGAAGGGGACATTATAACAGGAAGGAGCCAGAATGGGGAAATTATTACTGGAAGGGGCTCAAGATATTAGACATTATTTCTGATAGGAACCAAGAATGGGGAACTTTCTTACTGGACAGGCGCAAGATGGGGGACATTACTTCCAGAAGGAACCCAGCATGGAGGACGCTATGGCAGCAAGGGACCCATGATGGGTGACATTAGTATAGGGTGGATACTTTATTAAATGATGGTGGGGAAGTCGGTAAGTCTTTATAGGATTTAGAATGCTACAAAAGCCCATACATCTAACCAACATGGAGGTGGGGGACCAAGTCCAAATTTTGCATCGGGGCCCATCGGACTCTAGTTAGGCCACTGTCTCCAAACATGGCAGGAGGGATGAGTGTACCTCCACTATGGATGCTCAGTTACCCTATTATCCATTGCCCACCCATTCTTTACCTACTTGACAAAATCTGAAGACCAATGTCTATGTAGACAGCATAAAATGAATTAGAATTGATTGAACTGGGGCGAGAAAACATTTTGAGAATTTGACCTTCAAGAATTCTCTAGCAGCAAATATTGACTGAGATCTATGATAAATATCCGCAGATCTGCAGGAATAAAAAGAAAAAGAAAAAGTTAAGTGCTGCAGACTGATCCTGATACAGATTATGGAAATCGAGACCCAGTATTAATAGCACTTACGTTTGCCCGAGTCTTTTTAACTTGATTGCGTGACTAGTGGGCTAACAATTTCTCTAAGTAACGCGAGTTAAGAGCATGCTAATATATTTCAATAGCTGTTATTTAAAGTTGCAATTATGAAGGTCTGATGAATCTTTATTATAGAGTAGGGATGGCATTCAGAAGTGGCACTTTGAGCCGGAGAAATAATTGATGCAGAGTCTGTAAGAAAATTATCAAAACTGGCGCAGCTATAGTTTAGATCTGATGAAACTACAAGGAGATCAGAGGACATCTAGATGTGAGGTAATGGGGGATGGAAGAAAATCCTAACGATATGTAAGTGCTTTCATGGTTCTGATGATCAGAATTGGTAAAAAAAAGAAAAATGAAGGATAAAATTGTGTAAGAAACTGTCGGGGCCAAAGTACAAGAGGTCAAGACATGAAGACGGGCAGCAAGATACACCGAAAGCGGGGGGACTGGACAGGTATTAGAGCAGCACAGACACACAGCTTCATACAGTGTAGGGATTGCTGGATGTCTGTGTGTCTGAATGTAGGCGATCATAGATTTACACTTAGATTTACGCCAATTATTGGGACATTTCTAAGTCTATGGTTAATTACACCCCCTTACTGAACAGCAACCACTTTTTTGGCATCTATCTATCTATCTATCTATCTATCTATCTATCATCTATCTCTTATCTATCTATTCATCTATTATCTATCTATTTATCTATCTATATCATCTATCTATCCCTTATCCATTTATCCATTTATTATCTATCTATTATCTCAGTAGCGGAAGTAGGGGCGGTTCTTTATCTCTCTACAGGAAGTGGGGGCAGTCATTTATCTCTCTACAGGAAGTGGGGACAGTCCTTTATCTCTTTACAGGAAGTGGTAAAAGTTCTTTATCTCTTTACAGGAAGTGGGGGCGGTCCTTTATCTCTTTACAGGAAGTGGGGTGGTTATTTATCTCTCTACAGGAAGTGGGCACGGTTCTTCACCTCTCTAAAGGAAATGGGGGTGATTATCTTACTCTCTCCAGAAAGTGGGGACAGTTCTTTATCTCTCTACAGGAAGTAGGGGTGGTTATTTCTCTCTACAGGAAGTGGGAACAGTTCTTTATCTCTTTACAGGAAGTGGGGACAGTCCTTTATCTCTTTACAGGAAGTGGAAACAGTTCTTTATCTCTTTACAGGAAGTGGGGGCGGTCCTTTATCTCTTTACAGGAAGTGGGAACAGTTCTTTATCGCTTTACAGGAAGTGGGGCGGTTATTTTTCTTTCTAGAAGAAGTGGGGGTGGTTCTTTATCTCTGTACAGGAAATGGGGCAGTTCTTTATCTCTCTAGAGGAAGTGGGGACAGTCTTTTATCTCTCTACAGGAAGTGGGGACGGTATGTCATATCTGTACAGGAAATGGGTCAGTCCTTTATCTCTTTACAGAAAGTGGGGATGGTTCTTCACCTCTCTAAAGGAACTGGGTGTGGTTATCTTACTCTACAGAAAGTGGGGACAGTTCTTTATCTCTCTACAGGAAGTAGGGGTGGTTCTTTCGCTCTACAGGAATTGGGGGCAGTCCTTTATCTCTTTACAGGAAGTGGGATCAGTTCTTTATCTCTTTAAATGAAATGGGGAAGTTCTTTATCTCTCTAGAGGAAGTGGGGGCAGTCTTTTATCTCTGTACAGGAAGTGGGGACAGTTTTTCATATCTTTACAGGAAATGGGCTGTCCTTTATCTCTCTACAGGAAGTGGTGACAGTTCTTTAGCTCTCTAGAGGAAGTAGGGGTGGTTATTTTTCTCTCTACAGGAAGTGGAGGTGGCTCTTTATCTCTTTACAGGAAGTGGGGGACGGTCTCTCTCTCTACAGGAAGTGGAGACAGTTCTTTATCTCTCTACAGGAAGTGGGGACTGTTCTTTATATAATGGAATTGAATTAGTGTCTTCATCTCTTTACATGAAGTGGAAACTGCTCTTTATTTTTCCACAGGAAGTGGTTGACAGGTCTTTAACTCTCTATAGGAAGTTGGGACAGGTCCTTATCTCTCTACAGGAAGTGTGCGGGGGCTCTTTAAGTTTTTACATTGAAAGTATGGGGGTCTTTTTTTTCTGCTCCTATTTTCTTTTCTGTCAAACTGCATGCCCGCATAACAGAGAGGTAGACTTTTAGGTCCGCACTGACAAATGTGGCAAAGGAAGTTCCAGTGCCTATAATGCTGGCAAAACATCTCGTCAAATTACAAAGCATAAAAATTGGTAAAGTTCCTGGACATTCTACATTGGTGGGTGCACCAAAAGTCATTTTATATCAGTGTATGGCATGAGGATCGCAAGCTTATTCTCCTCTACAGGTTTTGTGTTAAAGGACAGATTTCTTTCTTTACAGTAAAAGCAGTAATCCTTAAAGGGGTTGTGCATGTGTGAGAATGCTCACATAGAGTGACTACAGACTTTAAAGACAAGTATGGACAACCCCTTTAAAGAAAAGATCTGGCTGATATTATACTAAAATGTACTACATATTATGAACTGGTAAGAGATAGAGCAGAGATAGTCTAGAAATGAGAGGATGCATGATGTAGACATTTGACCTTCGTTGAAGGACAAACAGCTTCCAGACCGGAATATCATATGTCAAAAAACACTGTCTACCTGCTCCTATGCTGGGGTGACAGAGAAAAGGCTTCTGTCTGTGAAGTCCTTGAGTAATTCATTTTTCTTGAAGAAAATTCATGTTGCAAAACTCAGTAATAAACATGGCTTTGTATAAATATAATCCGGTTATGATTTGTTTGTAATGCCAGAGAGAAGGTCCCAAGAGAAAGCCGGGCGTCAATGAGAGCCAATCACACAACAAACACAATTAACTTTAAAAAGAATCACTTATCCAATCCCAACATCATATATTAATGTTCTCTTCAATCGCCAGATGAGCAGTGACAAGAGCGGAATATATGCAGGTAAAGAAACGCGGAGACAAATCTAAAACAACATTACACAAGAGGAAAGAGAAAAGAACAGCACAATGTAACAGTATAATAATAATTCTCATTGTCATATTGTATTCTCCACAGAGAGGGCAGTATTATAAGAGTTATATCCTTGTACATAGGAGCAGTATTATAGTAGTTATATTCTTGTACATAGGAGCAGTATTATAGTAGTTATATTCTTGTACATAGGAGCAGTATTATAGTAGTTATATTCTTGTACATAGGAGCAGTATTATAGTAGTTATATTCTTGTACATAGGAGCAGTATTATAGTAGTTATATTCTTGTACATAGGAGCAGTATTATAGGAGTTATATTCCTGTACATAGGGGCAGTATTATAGTAGTTATATTCTTGTACATAGGGGCAGTATTATAGTAGTTATATTCCTGTACATAGGGGCAGTATTATAGTAGTTATATTCTTGTACATAGGGGAAGTATTATAGTAATTATATTCTTGTACATAGGAGCAGTATTATAGTAGTTATATTCTTGTACATAGGAGCAGTATTATAATAGTTATATTCTTGTACATAGGAGCAGTATTATAGTAGTTATATTCCTGTACATAGGGGCAGTATTATAGTAGTTATATTGTTGTACATAGGGGCAGTATTATAGTAGTTATATTCTTGTACATAGGGGCAGTATTATAGTAGTTATATTCTTGTACATAAGGGCAGTATTATAGTAGTTATTTCTTGTACATAGGGGCGGTATTATAGTAGTTATATTCTTGTATATAGGAGCAGTATTATAGTAGTTATATTCTTGTACATAGGGGCAGTATTATAGTAGTTATTTCTTGTACATAGGGGCGGTATTATAGTAGTTATTTCTTGTATATAGGGGCGGTATTATAGTAGTTATATTCTTGTATATAGGAGCAGTATTATAGTAGTTATATTTCTGTACATAGGGGCAGTATTATAGTAGTTATATTCTTGTTTATAGGAAGCAGTATTATAGTAGTTATATTCTTGTACATAGGAGCAGTATTATAGTAGTTATATTCTTGTACATAGGAGGAAGTATTATAGTGGTTATATTCTTCTACATAGCAGCAGTATTATAGTAGTTATATTCTTGTACATAGGAGCAGTATTATAGTAGTTATATTCTTGCACTTCGGGGGCAGTGCTATAGTAGTTATATTCTTGTACATATGAACAGTATTATAGTAGTTATATTCTTGCACATCAGGGCAGTTTTATAGCAGTTATATCCTTGTACATAGGGGCAGTATTACAGTAGTTATATTCTTGTACATAGGGGCAGTATTATAGTAGTTATAGTCTTGTACATAGGAGCAGTATTATAGTAGGTATATTCTTGTACACAGGAGCAGTATTATAAGAGTTATGTTCTTGTACATAGGGGCAGTATTATAGTAGTTATTTCTTGTACATAGGGGCGGTATTATAGTAGTTATATTCTTGTATATAGGAGCAGTATTACAGTAGTTATATTCTTGTTTATAGGAAGCAGAATTATAGTAGTTATATTCTTGTACATAGGGGCAGTATTATAGTAGTTATATTCTTGTACATAGGAGCAGCATTATAGTAGTTATATTCTTTTCTTGCACATCGGGGCAGTGCTATAGTAGTTATATTCTTGTACATAGGAACAGTGCTATAGTAGTTATATTCTTGCACATCAGGGCAGTTTTATAGCAGTTATATCCTTGTACATAGGAGAAGTATAATAGCAGCTATATTCTTGTACATAGGGGCAGTATTATAGTAGTTATATTCTTGTACATAGGAGCAGTATTATAGTAGTAACATTCGTGTACATAGGGGACAGCATTATAGTAGTTATAGTCTTGTATATAGGGGCAGTATTATAGTAGTTATATTCTTGTACATAGGAGCAGTATTATATTAGTTATATTCTTGTACGTAGGAGCAGTATTATAGTAGTTATATTTTTGTACATAGCAGCAGTATTATAGTAGTTATATTCTTGTACATAGGGGCAGCATTATAGTAGTTATATTCTTGTGCATAGGGAGCAGTATTATAGCAGTTATATTCTTGTACATAGAAGCAGTATTATTAGTATATTCTTGTACATAGGAGCAGTATTATAGTAGTTACACTCTTGTACATAGGGGACAGCATTATAGTAGTTATATTCTTGTATATAGGGGCAGTATTATATTAGTTATATTCTTGTACATAGGAGGCAGTATTATAGTAGTTATATTCCTGTAGATAGGAGCAGTATTATAGTAGTTATATTCTTGTACATAGGGGCAGTATTATAGTGGTTATATTCTTGTACATAGGAGCAGTATTATAGTAATTATATTCTTGTACATAGGAGCAGTATTATAGTAGTTATATTCTTGTACATAGGAGCAGTATTATAGTAGTTATATTCTTGTACATAGGGGCAGTATTATAGTAGTTATATTCTTGTACATAGGGGCAGTATTATAGTAGTTATATTCTTGTACATGGGGAGTATTATAGTAGCTATATTCTTGTACATAGGGGCAGTATTATAGTAGTTATATTCAGTATTATAGTTGTTATATTCTTGTACATAAGTCTCCTACAGTAGCTAGCACGTGACAGATATAATACTGGAGCCTTCTTCTGCAGCAATGCGGCCTTTAACCTCTCCAAGACACTCGGTCCCTGGTCTCACCACAATTTCTGCACTTCATGAACCTTCACCTTATGGCAGATGATAGGAACATATAATGCATCTCACATTTAGGTCTCTTGTATCTCATACACGTGTCTTATTGTTCCGCTATAGAAAGCAGCAACATAAGGTTGTTATATAACGGTATAGACTAGAGGAAGATAAGTGTTATGTTCCAGTCTCACATCGGATGCAATTTCTTTTCAGGCAGGTAAGGGCCACTACACCTGTCCTTTTATTATAATAGGCCTTTATATGAGCTTTTTATAGAGGAATGAGAAAAACACATTATCAGGGAACATTTTACATTTTTTTTACAAGCGCTGAGCTTTTTTCATTGAATTAATACAGACATAACATATTTTGCTGCACTGCTACTTTTCCCCGCACTTTAGTTAGATATGATAGGTTATTGTTAAAAATCGAAAAAAGGGAATGAAATACATTTTTATGTCCTACTGCCCATAATATTATCTCCCTTCCGTCTCTCTTGACGTCGACAGCATAAAATCTGGATAAACCTCATCTGTCTTCATCATAAAAGTCGTAAAAGTCCAAATTTACACCTGATTTCTGCTACCCGAAAAGGGGCCTGAAAGAAATCTGTTCAGTATCATGAGACAGTCCTTTTTACAGTCTTTACATTTAATTTTTTTACTTTTCCTAACCTTCTACACTTATGATCGTGTGATCGCTAGGATCAGTCTATCTGAAGGCCCAGATCAGCTTTCCTGTGCATTTTAGCAGACTGTATGTCTTTTGAAATTGGGGCAAAGGAAAATGAACATTAAAAATAAAAGAACTGTAATGTTAAAACTTCTCCCAAAGAAGAGACAATGTGTAAAAATAAAATACAAAGAGAAAACAACAAAAAATATAACATAACTAACAATTCTGCTTTTAGCCCCACCCCCGAGGATCCAAAATGATATATTGCAGTATAAAAAGAACAGAAAGTGAACACTATGCAAATAAAAGTATTTATTTACATGATATTTTGTACTTTACAAAAAAGAGAAGAATGTGAAAAATTATTTTTTTTTTCTTTTTTTTACATTTCCCACTGATATCATAAAAAACAAACATGCTAATAAAATACCTCCCAAAGTAGAGTCAATGTGTAAAAAAATGCAAATATACAAACAAATAATATCAAACAAAATAAAAATATACTTCTTGTATCTCCACCCCTGAGGAACCAAAGCTATTTAATGCTAGTATAATAACAATATTTTTTCATCTAAGTCTTTTTTGAAGTTGCTTTGTTCTATTCCCCCCATTCTATAGATGTTATTTTCATTTTTCTTGCCCAGATGTAGAATCTTACATTTCTCCCTGTTAAATACCATTCTATTACTCACTGCCCATTGTTCAAGCTTATCTAGATCATTCTGAATCCTTTCTCTGTCTTCTCTAGTGTTAGCAATCCTCTTAGCTTTGCAGCGTCTGCAAATTTTATCAGTTTACCTTCAGTTCCTTTATCTAGATCATTTATAAAAATGTTGAACAACACTGGGGCAAGTACAGAGCCTTATGGTAGCCCACTTGAAGCACTCCTTCAATTGGATGTGTAACCATTTATTAACACTCTTTCAGTACGAGTTCTGAACCAGTTATGAATCCACTTAACCGTAGCCTTGTCAATCCCCTACTTGGTCCTTTTTTCAATAAGGAGAGTATAAGATACTTTATCAAATGCTTTGCTGAAGTCGATATATACTATATCTACCGCATTTCCCTAATCCACCCAGTCAGTGATTCCATCATAGAAAGAATGCTCGACTCTCACTGCATTCTTTGTCTATTGCACTGCTGGAGAGAGCATATGAGTACATATGAGTGAATTTAGTGGGACTAAGCATGCTCACCTACACTATGGGGCCCGATATTGGAGGATTTCTAGGGTTCTCAGTGGTAAGACCCATAGTTATCCTCAATCCTAAGGATAGGTCATAAGTTATAACTTTCTATTTTGGGAATAACCCTTTAAGGTGATAACAACAACAGCAGAAGAGTATTTTGATCTTGAAGAGAAAGTGACTTTTTCATTACATAGTGACAAATTGTAAGTCTGTGGAATGAGAAACACAGAGTATTTTAGATGATGAGTTCTGCCAATCTTTTTAGGGCAGTGATCTTTCAACTTATGCGATGGGGTGTCACTTACAAAGGATGGGAACTGAGAAATCTGGTAGGTCATCAACAGCAGCACAGTGGAAAGGGAGGTTGCAGATGAAGAATTACATACTGTACATGGAGCAGAACAGCACAGAGTATTTCAGGAGAAGATTGTACTGATCTTTTTGGAAGGTATGGACGATTATGTGAAGAATGTAACAAGGACAGTGCCATTATGTGGGGACAAGTTGGACACCACAGACTGACAGTCAGATAGTGAAAGATCAGACCTCCCAGTTAAGCAGAGTATTTCAGAAGAGGAGTGTGCTGGATTTTTTGGAATGCAGTTCCATATATATTACTGAGGATTGGTTTCTGTGGGATTGATTTGTAAAGTAGGGAAAATGATGACCAGACTGGCTCTTAGCAGTACACAGAGTATTTAAGCCCTGAAGCTCGAGAGCTTTGCCACCCAGGACATAAATGTAGATAAATGAGCAATTTGTCATTTGATATCAGATGGTTATTAGTCAAATGCATAAAGATAATAAGAGGCGCATCGTATATTTCCCCCCAGATCATAATGATCACAGGTATAAAAGGCCCAGGATAGAGGGGGAAGAGGGTGGAGGGTGTGAAAACATGTGAGATGCAAGAAAAAAAAAAGTAGGGCGTAATTTGTTACATCCCCTGCTTAACGTTACTGAGACCTGAATCTGGCTCAAAAAGCAGCATGCATCAAAGGCGGATATTCCCAGCCGCACTCCTCCAGCTGATTTGCATGCTTCAGCTATTTTAGGCTCATATCAAAGGGATTGAATCTGCCGAGCTGCTGACTGTGCCGAGCGCGTAAATAGGTGACAGGCAGCGCTGCAGCGACGCGCGCTCACACATCGCCCAGAAGGATCCTACACCCTGAATACTACTGCCACAGGCCGAAATATAAGGAGATACACCCAATGAAGACACAATGGTCGATCCATCCTTTCAATTCCTATCCATCTATCTATTTATCTATCTATCTATCTATCTATCTATCTATCTATCTATCTATTATCTATCTATCTATTAGCTACCTATTTATTATCTATTATTATCTATTATCTATCTATATATCTATTAATCTATCATCTATCTATCTATCTATCTATTATCTATCTATCTATATATTATCTATAAATTATCTATATATCATCTATCTATCTATCTATCTATCTATCTATCTATCTATCTATCTATCTATCTATCTATCTATCTATCTATTATCTATGTATCTACCATCTATGTATGTATCTAAAATCAATGTATCTACCTACTATTTATGTATCTATCTATCTATCTATCATCTATCATCCATCTACTATCTATTATCTACAGATATATTATCTATCTATCTATCTATCTATCTATCTATCTATCTATCTATCATCTTTCATCTATCTATCATCTATCATATACAGTGGGTATGGAAAGTATTCACAAGCCTTTAAATTTTTCACTCTTTGTTTCATTGCAGCCATTTGGTAAATTCAATAAAGTTCCTTTTTTCTCATTAATGTGCACTCTGCACCACATCTTGACTGAAAAAAACAGAAATGTAGAAATTTTTACAAATTAATTAAAAAAGAAAATCTGAAATATCCCCTGGTCATAAGTCTTCCGCCCCTTTGATCAGTATTGGGTAGAAGCCCCTTTTGAGCTAGTACAGCCATGACTCTTCTTGGGAATGATGTAACAAGTTTTCCCCCCTGGATTTGGGGATCCTCGGCCATTCTTCCTTGCAGATCCTCTCCAGTTCCATCAGGTTGGATGGTGAACATTGGTGGACGCCATTTTCAGGTCTCTCCAGAGATGCTCCATTGGGTTTAGGTCAGGGCTCTGGCTGGGCCAGTCAAGAATGGTCACAGAGTTGTTCTGAAGCCACTCCTTTGTTATTTTAGCTGTGTGCTTAGGGTCATTGTCTTGTTGGAAGGTGAACCTTCGGCCAAGTCTGAGGTCCAGAGCACTCTGGAAGAAGTTTTCATCCAGGATATCTCTGTACTTGGCCGCATTCATGTTTCCTTCAATGAAAACCAGTTGTCCTGTCCCTGCAGCTGAAAAACACCCCCATAGTATGATGCTGCCACCACCATGTTTCACTGTTGGGACTGTATTGGGCAGGTGATGAGCAGTGCCTGGTTTTCTCCACACATACCGCTTAGAATTATCACCAAAAAGGTCTATCTTTGCCTCATCAGACCAGAGAATCTTATTTCTCATAGTCTGGGAGTCCTTCATGTGTTTTTTAGCAAACTCTATGCGGCTTTCATGTGTCTTGCACTGAGGAGAGGCTTCCGTCGGGCCACTCTGCCATAAAGGCCCGACTGGTGGAGGGCTGCAGTGATAGGTGACTTTGTGGAACTTTCTCCCATCTCCCTACTGCATTTCTGGAGCTCAGCCACAGTGATCTTGGGGTTCTTCTTTACCTCTCTCACCAAGGCTCTTCTCCCACGATTGCTCAGTTTGGCTGGACGGCCAGGTCTAGGAAGACTTCTGGTGGTCCCAAACTTCTATCATTTAAGGATTATGGAGGCCATTGTGCTCTTAGGAACCTTGAGTACTGCTGAAATTCTGTTGTAACCTTGGCCAGATCTGTGCCTTGCCACAATTCTGTCTCTGAGCTCCTTGGCCAGTTCCTTTGGCCTCATGATTCTCATTTGGTCTGACATGCACTGTGAGCTGTGAGGTCTTATATAGACAGGTGTGCGCCTTCCCAAATCAAGTCCTATCAGTGTAATTACACACAGCTGGCCTCCAATGACGGAGTAGAACCATCTCAAGGAGGATCACAAGGAAATGGACAGCATGGGACTTACATATGAGTGTCTGAGCAAAGGGGCTGAATACTTAGGACCATGTGATATTTCAGTTTTTCTTTTTTATTAAATTTGCAAAAATGTCTAGATTTCTGTTTTTTTCAGTCAAGATGGGGTGCAGAGTGTACATTAATGAGAAAAATGAACTTTTTTGAATTTACCGAATGGCTGCAATGAAAGAGTGAAAAATTTAAAGGGGTCTGAATACTTTACGTACCCACTGTATCTATCATCTATTATCTATCTATCATTTATCTATTATCTATCTATCTAGTATCTATCTATTTATCTATCTATCTATCCATTATCTATTATCTATCTATTATATCTATTTATTATCTATCTATCTATATTATCTATTATCGGTCGATTATCTATCAGCACCTTATGAGGCTCAGAATTGTGTTAAGTTCATTAAAAATCTTAATTTCACAATAAAGTTAATTTTTATTTTTCTTAGGACTGTCCATCACTGTGTTATTATTGGGGTCTGATCTTAGGGACCACCAATTGCTAACCAGAACGAAGGAGCTGTATTGCTTACTGGGTATTGTGGCCAATTGAGTATATTTTCCACTTGTGTCTGTGTCTGGTGCTGCAGCCCGTGGTCTTTCCCTTGATCCCCACCAATCACACATTGATATCCTAGCTTACTTTATGGATATGTTTTGGTAGAAAACCTCTATAATCTTTGTTCATAGTCACATAATTCAGCCACTGTCTAACCCTATGGAGAGGTTGTAACACTGACACCTAAAGGACAGAAAGATGTATTGCAGAATTCCCCAGAACAACTCATATAGTGCCGCCAAATAATACGCATATTTTAGACTACAATACGTCTTATATATTTTTCTTAAATACACACATTTCAATAAAATGGTAATGTAATTCAAAATAGTATGCATAAATTATGCAGATTTCTCTGGCGAATGACAAATCGGGGCAAGAGTTGATATCCAGTGATAATAGCAGGTGATTACAAGTGTCAGCGCACAGCTGGTTATCACCTGATAATGAGGATTATGTATGAGAAGGATTACATTATCAGATGACAATATTACTTCTTAACAGGTATTTCCACCTGGCTAGGTTTTTTTGCCTTACACATTCTTGACCTGCATTAGTTAACGGAGATGTGGAACATAATAAGAAATTATCACAGAGCTGGTCTCTCTTTTTATGTATCCAATGTGATTTCTAATACACATTTTTATTTTTTTTAATAAAGGAACATTTTTCTTTAAGTGATTAAAATTATTTCATAAAGGGATTTTCTGATTAGGACAATTAGGACATGTAGATGGGGGATCCTGCTCTCCCTCTAATAGGCAGAGATACCGCAAAGAGTAGCTCCAATTTTGACCATATACAGGAGCTTCTCTCAAGATTAGAATATCATCTAAAAGTTAATTTATTTCAGTTCTTCAATACAAAAAGTGAATCTCCTATATTATATAGAGTCACTACACACAGAGTGATCTATTTCACGTGTTTATTTCTGTTAATGTTGATGATTATGGCTTACAGCCAATGAAAACCCAAAAGTCATTATCTCAGTAAATTAGAATACTTTATAACACCAGCTTGAAAAATGATTTTTAAATCCGGAATGTTGCCCTACTGAAATGTATGTTCAGTAAATGCCCTCAATACTTGGTCGGGGCTCATTCTGCATCAATTGCTGCATCAATGCGGCGTGGCATGGAGGCGATCAGCCTGTGGTGCTGCTGAGGGGTTATGGAAGCCCAGGTTGCTTTGATAGCAGCCTTCAGCTCGTCTGCATTGTTGGGTCTGGTGTCTCTCATCTTCCTCTTGACAATACTCCATAGATTCTCTATGGGGTTAAGGTCAGGCGAGTTTGCTGCCAGTCAAGCCCAGTGATATTGTTGTTTGTAAATCAGGTATTGGTACTTTTGTCAGTGTGGACAGGGGCCAAGTCCTGCTGGAGAATGACATTTCCATCTCCATAAAGCTTGTAGGCAGAGGGAAGCATGAAGTGCGCTAAAATGTCCTGGTAGACGGCTGCGCTGACTTTGGTCTTGATAAAACACAGTGGACCTCCACCAGCAGATGACATGGCTCCCCAAACCATCACTGATTGTGGAGACTTCACACTAGACCTCCAGCAGCTTGGATTGTGGCCTCTCCACTCTTCCTCCAGACTCTGGACCTTGATTTCCAAATGAAATGCAAAATTTACTTTCATCTGAAAACAACACCTTGGAGCACTGACAACAGTCCGGTTCTTTTCCTCCTTGGCCCAGGTAAGATGCTTCTCGTGTTGTCTATTGGTCATGAGTGGCCGGACACAAGGAATGTGACACTTGTAGCCCATGTCCTGGAGATGTCTGTGTGTGGTGGCTCTTGAAGCAATGACTCCAGCAGCAGTCCACTCCTTGTGAATCTCCCCCAAATTTTTGAATTGCCTTTTCTTAACAATCCTATCAAGGCTGCGGTTATCCCGGTTGCTTGTGCACCTTTTTCTACCACACTTTTTCCTTCTACTCAACTTTCCAATAATAGAAGAGCTGTAAATTGCAAGCTCGATAGCCAGGATTCAGAGTCAAAGGAGAAGAGCTGTAAATTGCAAGCGCGATAGCCAGGATTCAGAGTCAATGGAGAAGAGCTGTAAATTGCAAGCGTGATAGCCAGGATTCAGAGTCAATGGAGAAGAGCTGTAAATTGCAAGCGCGATAGCCAGGATTCAGAGTCAATGGAGAAGAGCTGTAAATTGCAAGCGCGATAGCCAGTGTTTAGAGTAAATGGAGAAGAGCTGTAAATTGCAAGCATGATACCCAGGATTCAGAGTCAATGGAGAAGAGCTGTAAACTGCAAGCGCGATAGTCAGGATTCAGAGTCAATGGAGAAAAGCTGTAAATTGCAAGTGTGATAGTCAGGATTCAGAGTCAATGGAGAAGAGCTGTAAATTGCAAACGTGATAACCAGTATTTAGGGTAAATGGAGAAGAGCTGTAAATTGCAAGTGCGATAGCCAGGATTCAGTCAATGGAGTAGAGCGGTAAACTGCAAGTGCGATAGCCAGGATTCAGAGTCAATGGAGAAGAGCTGTAAATTGCAAGCACAATATTTTAAGGGCAATGTAGGAAAGAAATCAGAATTAGGATGCGGTCTGGATCCATTTGTAAAAGTGGTAGTTAGCAGCAGACTAATCCAGAGGGGGTGGGCAATAAGCAGGGTCCATGAACTGAGCTATTGATTACTAATCAAGTAGGATTGTAACAGACACTAACCTGAACTGACACTCAGGCTCTTTGTGAATGACCTGGCTAGCTTATATTATATTTCAAGGAGTCCACGAAAGGTATTACCCCTAAAATAGTTATCGGATGTAAGGTAGAGGAGGTAATTGTGGACACAATCCATAAAAAAGAGAACGCCTGATGATACTCAGGCAGATATACAATTTAGAGGGCATATTTTGCCCTTGTTTAAAACATATAATTTTTTTCTATTTCCCTTTAAAGCAAATACAGACATCCACTTTACATAACCGAGTATCTAATGTGTCAGCATTTCTCCGTGGCGGACACCTATGGGATCATTGATGAACCTGACAAGCCTCTGATTGACTGCATTGTACATGAAATCAATGTGGATAACCTGTAAAACAGACGTCGCAGATCTGGAGACTTCTGCTCGGCTGGCAGGCTCTTTCTAGTAGATGAACTCTCCCCTCATAACATTTTGATTGCTAATCCTCCATGGAGAGCGAGCAAACTTGTGCAAGCCCTGGGAAAGCAAAGGCGTCAATAAATAATAAAGCTCCAGGCAACCAGGTAATTAAAAAATCGCGGAATTAAAAATTGAGAGCGTTCATGTGATATTTCAATAGAACAGATGAGTTACATCTCTAATCATGTATACATAATGACTGTGCCGCATTAATGACGTGTTGGAGGGTCAAAAAACAAATTATAGGCCTATGTAAAGAGCAATCTATATGGCACCCATACATACTTAATGCACAGGAAAATCACATAGGCGGAGATGAAAAAAAGTCACAATATTATCAATCAACATAAATTAGAGATTACATGAAGATGAAACCCCCATGGTCACAAAATAAGAAAGGACCTGAGAAAGGATTGAAATTAAAGCCAAACAGTGTCCAAAGGAATAGTTAGGTTTAGCATACTGGAGATCTAAACAAGCCTGGCCATGTGGTGAGGATCACTGAGGTCGTTGATGTTGTCTTGTCCACTGGGGCCATCTTTAGCTGGTGTAAATATTTGGATATGAAGGCATGCAAGCTATGCAAAAAAAATGAAAACGAAACTCAAACACTCTTTTGCATTGCTTGACTGTTGCAAAATGGGGTAGACTAAGCTGGAATAGACGGAAGAGAAGGACATTATGGAAAGTGCCTACAAGCTTAGGAGTTCAAGGCATTGCCTGTTACTAAGCAAATGATAGGACCAGGAGTGGGTCAACCAAGAGTAGACTGAACACTAAGCCACAATGCTTATGAGGTTCGCTATAAATGGCAGGATCGGGAATAAAGCATGAGTAGGGCACAAAGAGCTTAGAAGGTCCACAACATCCTCTGACAGTATGCACATGGAAGGATCTAGCAAAAGGTCAACCAAGAACCAAGAATAAGCACTAAGGCATATTTACTGCGTGTAAGAGCTTAGAAGGTCCACATTACGTCCTCCCGCTCTACAGATGGCAAGATCTAGCATAAGGTTTGTAAGGGATAGGTTGAGAATTAACACATGAGTATAGTGCTAAAGAATTGCTTTCTTTCCCACCGTCCAGATGGCAAGATCTAGCAAAGGTCAATCAGGAGTGGACTGATCATGTAGACAAGCCCCGGAAAAGTGGACTTTGGTTGCAATCAAACTGTATCTAGGATTTTTGGTCACAGGAGGCATAGGTTGAGTTCCTTGTCCTAGGACTGTGTCTATATACTTTGGCCATGGGGATGTGGTTGTATTGGCACTTTTATCTGGACATATGTCCTTGTTGACCCTTCCCCTAGGTATTAACTTGCAGTTGACCCCTACAGAAAGCTGAAAACAGTGAAGAATCTCTTGATTTGACAGACAGATAACAATATGGTCTGAGAACTTAAGCTCACATAATCCCATTAGATCAAGCAGTGTGGACTTAGGGTACTGTCTCACAGTGGCACTTTTGTCGCTATGACGGTACGATCCGTGACGTTCCAGCGATATCCATACGATATCGCTGTGTCTGACACGCAGCAGCGATCAGGGACCCTGCTGAGAATCGTACGTCGTAGAAGATCGTTTGGAACTTTCTTTCGTCGCTGGATCTCCCGCTGTCATCGTTGCGTTCGCTTGTAACCAGGGTAAACATTGGGTTACTAAGCGCAGGGCCGCGCTTAGTAACCCGATGTTTACCCTGGTTACCATCGTAAAAGTAAAAAAAAACAAGCAGTACATACTCACATTCCGGTGTCCGTCAGGTCCCTCGCAGTCTGCTTCCCGCTCTGACTGACTGCCAGCCGTAAAGTAAGAGCAGAGCACAGCGGTGACGTCACCGCTGTGCTGTGCTTTCACTTTACGGCGGCACTCAGTCAGTCCGGGAAGCAGACGGCAAGGGACCTGACGGACACCGGAATGTGAGTATGTACGTTTTTTTTTTTTTTACTTTTACGATGGTAACCAGGGTAAACATCGGGTTACTGAGCGCGGCCCTGCGCTTAGTAACCCGATGTTTACCCTGGTTACCCGGGGACTTCGGCATCGTTGGTCGCTGGAGAGCTGTCTGTGTGACAGCTCCCCAGCGACCACACAACGACTTTCCAACGATCACGGCCAGGTCGTATCGCTGGTCGTGATCGTTGGAAAGTTGCAGAGTGTGACAGTACCCTAAGTTGTGGAGCATGCGTACAAGGCCTGAGATGAGGAGGTCCATCACATTCCTCCTACTCAGCTTAGCAGTAGGGAATTTGGCATGGGGATGAAGACAAACCTTGAGAAATGTTGAAGCTCCCACGACACCTGTCCATAATATGGATGTCAGACAAGGCTAGAACATCTACTCACGATAGAAAATACTTGAGGGATTCATCAGGTTCGATAACCAGTTTAAGACCAGGCCATTTGCCCCCATTCCTGGCCAGGCATATTTTCACGACTATGATCATGATATTTGAGCCCTAATTTTTTTTTGTGTTCTTTTTTTTTTTGCCAATATCAGACAATATCGGGTAGATGTGTGACTGTTTTTTTTTTTTACAAATTTTTTTTTATGACTACAAAGGACCACTAAAGTAATTTACATTTTTTTCTCCTTTCCATAACATTTACCTTTTTAATATCGGACACAAGTAATTTTTTTTCCCGATCGGGGTGGGTCTAGTAACAGAGATTTGGACTGTCACCGACTTCTTCTATATTTTTTCTCAGCCTTTTTTTTAATTATTTTATTTCATTTCTCACTTGTGTCCTCCAAAATGTACCTTTGTGCCTCGTTTAAATAAATTATTTTATATTTTCTTTCCTCTGTAACTGGGGATGGCATATTAGTCCTAGTTACAGGGAAAATTCAACCTCCTGGCTGCGTAGCTGAGGCGATCTGGGTCGGGTAGGATTCAGCAAATCCTGTTCCTCATGACACCTGGTGATTAGGGTTGAGCGAAACGGGTCGATCATTTTCAAAAGTCGCCGACTTTTGGCTAAGTCGGCGTCTCATGAAACCCGATCCGACCCCTGTGCTTGTCGGCCATGCGGTACGCGACTTTCGCGCCAAAGTCGCGTTTCAATGACGCGAAAAGCGCCATTTCTCAGCCAATGAAGGTGAACGCAGAGTGTGGGCAGCGTGATGACATAGATCCTGGTCCCCACCATCTTAGAGAAGGGCATTGCAGTGATTGGCTTGCTGTCTGCGGCGTCACAGAGGCTATAAAGGGGCGTTCCCGCCGACCGCCATCTTACTGCTGCTGATCTGAGCTTAGGGAGAGGTTGCTGCCGCTTCGTCAGAAGCAGGGAGAGCGTTAGGCAGGGTCCACTAACCACCAAACCGCTTGTGCTGCAGCGATTTGCACTGTCCAACACCACCTTCGGTGTGCAGGGACTGTGGAAGCTATTTTTATTTTTTTTTCCCCTCAGCGCTGTAGCTCATTGGGCTGCCCTAGAAGGCTCCGTGATAGCTGTATTGCTGTGTGTACGCCACTGTGCAAACCAACTGCTTTTTTCAAAGCACATATCCTCTTGTTCCTTCCTTTCTGCACAGCTATCTTTTTTGTTTGTCCACACTTTTTATTTAATTTGTGCATCAGTCCACTCCTATTGCTGCCTGCCATACCTGGCTTAGATTACTGCAGGGAGATAGTAATTGTAGGACAGTCCCTGTTTTTTTTTTGTTTTTTTTGTGGGAGATTAAGATTGGCATTTCTGCTACAGTGCCATCCCTGTGTGTGCCATCTCTCACTGAGTGGGCCATAGAAAGCCTATTTATTTTTTCCGTGATTTGTGTTCTAAATTCTACCTCAACACAAAAACACTACATCAATCAGTGGGAGAAAAATATTGGCCTCAGTCAGGGCTTGTGTGTCACTGCTGTGTGTGCTCTCTCTCATTCAGTGGGCTATAGCAAGCCTATTTATTTTATTTTTTTTTTTAATATTATTTGGTTTCTAAAGTCTCCCTGAAAAAAAAAAAAAAACCTAAAAAAACAGTGGGAGAGTAATATTGCCCTTTCAGCTTGTGTGCCAGTCTTGACTCCTGGGTGTGCCACCTCTCTCTCTCATTCAGTGGGCCATAGAAAGGCTATTTTTTTTTTTGGTTTTTTTAATATTATTTGGTTTCTAAAGTCTCCCTGAAAAAAAAAAAAAAAACATAAAAAAACAGTGGGAGAGTAATATTGCCCTTTCAGCTTGTGTGCCAGTCTTGACTCCTGGGTGTGCCACCTCTCTCCCTCTCATTCAGTGGGCCATAGAAAGCCTATTTATTTTTTTTAAAAAATATTATTGGGTTTCTAAAGTCTCCCTTAAAAAACAAAAAATACATAAAAAAACAGTGGGAGAGTAATATTGCCCTTTCAGCTTGTGTGCCAGTCTTGACTCCTGGGTGTGCCACCTCTCTCCCTCTCATTCAGTGGGCCATAGAAAGCCTATTTATTTTTTTTTTTAAATATTATTGGGTTTCTAAAGTCTCCCTTAAAAAACAAAAAATACATAAAAAAACAGTGGGAGAGTAATATTGCCCTTTCAGCTTGTGTGCCAGTCTTGACTCCTGGGTGTGCCACCTCTCTCCCTCTCATTCAGTGGGCCATAGAAAGCCTATTTATTTTTTTTTTAAAATATTATTGGGTTTCTAAAGTCTCCCTTAAAAAACAAAAAATACATAAAAAAACAGTGGGAGAGTAATATTGCCCTTTCAGCTTGTGTGCCAGTCTTGACTCCTGGGTGTGCCACCTCTCTCCCTCTCATTCAGTGGGCCATAGAAAGCCTATTTATTTTTTTTTTTAAATATTATTGGGTTTCTAAAGTCTCCCTTAAAAAACAAAAAATACATAAAAAAACAGTGGGAGAGTAATATTGCCCTTTCAGCTTGTGTGCCAGTCTTGACTCCTGGGTGTGCCACCTCTCTCTCTCATTCAGTGGGCCATAGAAAGGCTATTTTTTTTTTTGGTTTTTTTAATATTATTGGGTTTCTAAAGTCTCCCTTAAAAAACAAAAAATACATAAAAAAACAGTGGGAGAGTAATATTGCCCTTTCAGCTTGTGTGCCAGTCTTGACTCCTGGGTGTGCCACCTCTCTCCCTCTCATTCAGTGGGCCATAGAAAGCCTATTTATTTTTTTTTTTAAATATTATTGGGTTTCTAAAGTCTCCCTTAAAAAACAAAAAATACATAAAAAAACAGTGGGAGAGTAATATTGCCCTTTCAGCTTGTGTGCCAGTCTTGACTCCTGGGTGTGCCACCTCTCTCTCTCATTCAGTGGGCCATAGAAAGGCTATTTTTTTTTTTTGTTTTTTTAATATTATTTGGTTTCTAAAGTCTCCCTGAAAAAAAAAAAAAAAACATAAAAAAACAGTGGGAGAGTAATATTGCCCTTTCAGCTTGTGTGCCAGTCTTGACTCCTGGGTGTGCCACCTCTCTCCCTCTCATTCAGTGGGCCATAGAAAGCCTATTTATTTTTTTAAAAAAATATTATTGGGTTTCTAAAGTCTCCCTTAAAAAACAAAAAATACATAAAAAAACAGTGGGAGAGTAATATTGCCCTTTCAGCTTGTGTGCCAGTCTTGACTCCTGGGTGTGCCACCTCTCTCCCTCTCATTTAGTGGGCCATAGAAAGCCTATTTATTTTTTTTTTAAAATATTATTGGGTTTCTAAAGTCTCCCTTAAAAAACAAAAAATACATAAAAAAACAGTGGGAGAGTAATATTGCCCTTTCAGCTTGTGTGCCAGTCTTGACTCCTGGGTGTGCCACCTCTCTCCCTCTCATTCAGTGGGCCATAGAAAGCCTATTTATTTTTTTTAAAAAATATTATTGGGTTTCTAAAGTCTCCCTTAAAAAACAAAAAATACATAAAAAAACAGTGGGAGAGTAATATTGCCCTTTCAGCTTGTGTGCCAGTCTTGACTCCTGGGTGTGCCACCTCTCTCTCTCTAATTGTGGGCCATAGAAAGCCTTTTTTTTTTTTTTTTTTTAATATTATTTGGTTTCTAAAGTCTCCCTGAGAAAAAAAAATAAATAAATTAGGTGGGAGATTAATATTGACATTAGTGCTTGAGTGACAGTCCTGCGTGTGTGTCATCTCTGTGATTTTGTGCCACAGAAAACAGAGTGTGTAACATTGTGCCTGATTTTCCTTGTGGTCTCACCAACCTGTTAAGGGATATTGAAATCATACTGAAGTTATAGCTCACCGTGTAAGTTGTTTGACAGCAACAAATAAAGTTACTTTGGTTAAGATTTTAAAACAATGAGGAAGTCTGGTGCAAGAGGTCGTCGTGGGCGTTCATTGTCAGCTGGTAATGATGGTAGTGGTAGTGGAGCATCAGGTGGTCGTGGGGATAAAAATATTCCACCTAAGTCTGGAGCTGTGGAGCCAGTTTCGTCGTCAGGCTACACAAGGCCTCGAACGCTCTCTTTTCTGGGAGTAGGAAAACCGCTTTTAAAGGCGGAGCAGCAACAGCAAGTTTTGGCTTACATTGCAGACTCAGCCTCTAGCTCTTTTGCCTCCTCTTACGAAACTGGTAAATGTAAAAGCAGCGTGTCGCTTGTGGATGTTCACGGTCAGGGACAAGTCGCTTCCTTGTCCTCCTCAGCAAAAACTACAGCAAGAGAGAAGGATGCAGCAGGCGACACAACGGGTCACTCCATGGAGCTCTTTACACATACCGTCCCTGGCTTAGAAAGTGAAACATTTAACAGGCCATGCCCATTACAAGTATATTCTGACATGGAGTGCACTGATGCACAGCCACAGCCAGAGTACTATGCTGCTCCTTTGACTCAGACCACCACATTGCCCTCTCAGGGTACAGATCCACAATCAGACCCTGATGAGACTATGTTGCACCGCCACGAACGCTATACCACCGACCGACACAGTGACACAGACGAAGTTGCACACGAGCTCGAAGAGGAGGTAATAGATGACCCAGTTATTGACCCCGATTGGCAGCCATTGGGGGAACAGGGTGCAGGCGGCAGTAGTTCAGAAGCGGAGGTGGAGGAGGGGCCGCAGCAGGCATCAACATCGCAACAGGTTCCATCTGCCGGGCCCGTATCTGGCCCAAAACGCGTGTCAAAGCCAAAACCTGTTGGAGCACAGCGTTGCCATCCGGTTAAAGCTCAGTCTGCAATCCCTGAAAAGGGATCCGAGTCTAGGAAGAGTGCAGTCTGG
Source organism: Ranitomeya variabilis (assembly GCF_051348905.1). NCBI lineage: Eukaryota > Metazoa > Chordata > Amphibia > Anura > Dendrobatidae > Ranitomeya > Ranitomeya variabilis. The sequence continues at coordinate 757,385,984 of NC_135234.1, read as the reverse complement.
CATTTTTTTAAACAACATCCAACAGATCAGCGCAAAGTCATTTGTCAAAAATGTTCAACTAGCTTAAGCAGAGGTCAGAATCTGAAAAGTCTAAATACTAGTTGCATGCATAGACACTTAACCACCATGCATTTTCAAGCCTGGACTAACTACCAAACGTCCCTCAAGGTTGTAGCACCCTCGGCCAATGAAGCTAGTCAGCAACGCAACATCCCTTCCGTCACTGTAAGGCCACCATTTTCTGCACCACCGGCAGTATCTGTGCAGGTTTCTTTGCCAGCCAAAAGCAGTCAGGGTCAGGGAACCACCAGTTTTGTAGGAGGAAATATTGCATCTAGGGCACCGGCGGAAACAATACCGTCTCCAACCGTCTCTCAGTCTGCCATGTACACCGGCACACCCGAAAGTTCCACGATCTCCAGCTCTCCAGTCCAGCTCACCCTACATGAGACTCTGGTTAGAAAAAGGAAGTACTTATCCTCGCATCCGCGTACACAGGGTTTTAACGCCCACATAGCTAGACTAATCTCGTTAGAGATGATGCCCTACCGGTTAGTTGAAAGCGAAGCTTTCAAAGCCCTGATGGAGTACGCTGAACCACGATACGAGCTACCCAGTCAACACTTTTTTTCCAGAAAAGCCATCCCAGCCCTGCACCAGCATGTTAAACAGCGCATCGTCCATGCACTCAGGCAATCTGTGAGTACAAAGGTGCACCTGACTACAGATGCATGGACCAGTAGGCATGGCCAGGGACGTTATGTGTCCATCACGGCACACTGGGTGAATGTGGTGGATGCAGGGTCCACAGGCGACATCAATTTAGGGACAGTTGTGCCTAGCCCACGGTCTAGGAAACAGTTGGCTGTAGGCGTTCGCACCCCCTCCTCCTCCTCCTCCTCGTCCTCCTGCAGAAGCTACAGCTCTTCCACAGAACGCAGTCTGCCAACCACTCCATCGGCAGATGACACTGTTGCACACCAGTTGTCCCATTATGGGCCAGCTACTGCCAAGCGTCAGCAGGCTGTATTGGCTATGAAGTGCTTGGGCGACAACAGACACACCGCGGAAGTTCTGTCCGAGTTCTTGCAACAAGAAACGCAGTCGTGGCTGGGCACAGTAGATCTTGAGGCAGGCAAAGTAGTGAGTGATAACGGAAGGAATTTCATGGCTGCCATCTCCCTTTCCCAACTGAAACACATTCCTTGCCTGGCTCACACCTTAAACCTGGTGGTGCAGTGCTTATTGAAAACTTATCCTGGGTTCTCCGACCTGCTCCTCAAAGTGCGTGCACTTTGCTCACATATCCGACGTTCGCCTGTACACGCCAGCCGTATGCAGACCTATCAGCGGTCTTTGAACCTTCCCCAGCATCGCCTAATCATAGACGTTGCAACAAGGTGGAACTCAACACTGCACATGCTTCAGAGACTGTGCGAACAGAGGCGTGCTGTTATTTATTTGTGGGAGGATACACGGGCAGGCAGTAGGATGGCAGACATGGAGTTGTCAGGTGTGCAGTGGTCGAAGATACAAGACATGTGTCAAGTCCTTCAGTGTTTTGAGGAATGCACACGGCTGGTTAGTGCAGACAACGCCGTAATAAGCATGAGCATCCCCCTAATGCGTCTGCTGATGCAAAGTTTGACGCACATAAAGGAGCAGGCGTCTGCACCAGAGGAAGAGGAAAGCCTTGATGACAGTCAGCCATTGTCTGGTCAGGGCAGTGTACAGGACGAGGTAGCGGGCGAAGAGGAGGTGGAGGACGAGGAGGATGATGGGGATGAGTATATTTTTAATGCCGAACCTTTCCCGGGGGCACAGGAAATTGGTTGCGTGTCACGGCCGGGTTCTGGTTTTTTGAGGGACACAAGTGACGTAGATTTGCCTGCAACTGCCCCTCAACCAATCACAACCGGAGATTTGACAACTGGAACTTTGGCCCACATGGCGGATTATGCCTTACGTATCCTAAAAAGGGACACACGCATTACGAAAATGATGAACGATGACGATTACTGGTTGGCCTGCCTCCTTGATCCACGCTATAAAGGCAAATTGCAAAATATTATGCCACATGAGAACTTGGAACTAATATTAGCAACCAAACAATCAACTCTTGTTGACCGTTTGCTTCAGGCATTCCCAGCACACAGCGCACGTGATCGTTCTCACACGAGCTCCAGGGGGCAGCAGACTAGGAGTGTTAGGGGTGCACACATCAGAAGTGGCGTTGGACAGAGGGGTTTTCTGACCAGGTTGTGGAGTGATTTTGCTATGACCGCAGACAGGACAGGTACTGCTGCATCAATTGAAAGTGACAGGAGACAACATTTGTCCAGTATGGTTACTAACTATTTTTCATCCCTTATCGATGTTCTCCCTCAACCGTCATTCCCATTTGATTACTGGGCCTCCAAATTAGACACCTGGCCAGAATTGGCAGAATATGCATTGCAGGAGCTTGCTTGCCCGGCAGCAAGTGTCCTATCAGAAAGAGTATTCAGTGCTGCAGGTTCAATATTAACCAAAAAAAGGACTCGTCTGGCTACCCAAAATGTTGACGATCTAACATTCATTAAAATGAACCACAACTGGATTTCGAAATCTTTTGCCCCACCTTGCCCGGCCGACACCTAGCTTTCCTATGAAAGGCTCTTGCCTGTGAATTACTTTTCTAATGTCTAATTTGCTGCAGCTGATTGTACAGCATACGACATGTTTACACCTCCCTAAATGGCCAAACTCCCCACACGGGGCCGTGGTATCGCGACCTGGCGCAAGCACCCGTGAGACTGCTGTTTGTCTGAAGAGGTGGGTGTGCTCGCTTTTGGTTGACGGCATTGCTACTGGGTCCCTCATAGTACAATGTAGTGTCTCTGGCGGTGGTGGTGCGCACCCAACGTCAGACACACCGTTGTAACATGAGGGGCCCTGGGGCGGTCCCGCCGGCCTCTAGAGAGTTCCCCCCTACCCCAGCTCAAAATGTGCTCTACCACATGCAAAATTATGTCGCACAGCTCCACCAATCTTTAGTCTATTCGCTGACATCATTCAATGTCTGGCACTGACAATACACATTTGTAGACATCTATGATGCAACTTAAAGTAGTCTGTGTCTGTGTCCTATATTGGCACCATTAAATAGTTACTGCCAAATTACTATGTCAGAAACTCAGCAGATGAGCCCACCCCTGTACCTAAGTATGCCACCTTTTTTTTTGTTTTGGTTGTTTTGCGAGACATTAACATCTATTTATATTTTGGGAGTACTGGGACAGACACTCCTTGCACTACTCCTCCACTCACCACCAAGCTGCCCGTGTATCCATGTAACCGCTGTAAAACTGCCATGAGCCTATTGTTTGTTATTTTAGGCCTTTGAAGCCTGTCTGCGGTCCCTCCTTCCACTAGTCCTCCACTGACCAGACCACTGCTGCCCGTGTACCCCTGGAACCAATTATAAAGTGCCTACAGCCAGCCCATTTTTTTATGTTAGGCCTTTGAAGCCTGTCTGCGGTCCCTCCTTCCACTAGTCCTCCACTGACCAGACCACTGCTGCCCGTGTACCCCTGGAACCAATTATAAAGTGCCTACAGCCAGCCCATTTTTTTATGTTAGGCCTTTGAAGCCTGTCTGCGGTCCCTCCTTCCACTAGTCCTCCACTGGCCAGACCACTGCTGCCCGTGTACCCCTGGAACCAATTATAAAGTGCCTACAGCCAGCCCATTTTTTTATGTTAGGCCTTTGAAGCCTGTCTGCGGTCCCTCCTTCCACTAGTCCTCCACTGGCCAGACCACTGCTGCCCGTGTACCCCTGGAACCAATTATAAAGTGCCTACAGCCAGCCCATTTTTTTATGTTAGGCCTTTGAAGCCTGTCTGCGGTCCCTCCTTCCACTAGTCCTCCACTGGCCAGACCACTGCTGCCCGTGTACCCCTGGAACCAATTATAAAGTGCCTACAGCCAGCCCATTTTTTTATGTTAGGCCTTTGAAGCCTGTCTGCGGTCCCTCCTTCCACTAGTCCTCCACTGGCCAGACCACTGCTGCCCGTGTACCCCTGGAACCAATTATAAAGTGCCTACAGCCAGCCCATTTTTTTATGTTAGGCCTTTGAAGCCTGTCTGCGGTCCCTCCTTCCACTAGTCCTCCACTGACCAGACCACTGCTGCCCGTGTACCCCTGGAACCAATTATAAAGTGCCTACAGCCAGCCCATTTTTTTATGTTAGGCCTTTGAAGCCTGTCTGCGGTCCCTCCTTCCACTAGTCCTCCACTGGCCAGACCACTGCTGCCCGTGTACCCCTGGAACCAATTATAAAGTGCCTACAGCCAGCCCATTTTCTTATGTTAGGCCTTTGAAGCCTGTCTGCGGTCCCTCCTTCCACTAGTCCTCCACTGGCCAGACCACTGCTGCCCGTGTACCCCTGGAACCAATTATAAAGTGCCTACAGCCAGCCCATTTTTTTATGTTAGGCCTTTGAAGCCTGTCTGCGGTCCCTCCTTCCACTAGTCCTCCACTGACCAGACCACTGCTGCCCGTGTACCCCTGGAACCAATTATAAAGTGCCTACAGCCAGCCCATTTTTTTATGTTAGGCCTTTGAAGCCTGTCTGCGGTCCCTCCTTCCACTAGTCCTCCACTGGCCAGACCACTGCTGCCCGTGTACCCCTGGAACCAATTATAAAGTGCCTACAGCCAGCCCATTTTCTTATGTTAGGCCTTTGAAGCCTGTCTGCGGTCCCTCCTTCCACTAGTCCTCCACTGGCCAGACCACTGCTGCCCGTGTACCCCTGGAACCAATTATAAAGTGCCTACAGCCAGCCCATTTTTTTATGTTAGGCCTTTGAAGCCTGTCTGCGGTCCCTCCTTCCACTAGTCCTCCACTGACCAGACCACTGCTGCCCGTGTACCCCTGGAACCAATTATAAAGTGCCTACAGCCAGCCCATTTTTTTATGTTAGGCCTTTGAAGCCTGTCTGCGGTCCCTCCTTCCACTAGTCCTCCACTGACCAGACCACTGCTGCCCATGTACCCCTGGAACCAATTATAAAGTGCCTACAGCCAGCCCATTTTTTTATGTTAGGCCTTTGAAGCCTGTCTGCGGTCCCTCCTTCCACTAGTCCTCCACTGGCCAGACCACTGCTGCCCGTGTACCCCTGGAACCAATTATAAAGTGCCTACAGCCAGCCCATTTTTTTATGTTAGGCCTTTGAAGCCTGTCTGCGGTCCCTCCTTCCACTAGTCCTCCACTGGCCAGACCACTGCTGCCCGTGTACCCCTGGAACCAATTATAAAGTGCCTACAGCCAGCCCATTTTTTTATGTTAGGCCTTTGAAGCCTGTCTGCGGTCCCTCCTTCCACTAGTCCTCCACTGGCCAGACCACTGCTGCCCGTGTACCCCTGGAACCAATTATAAAGTGCCTACAGCCAGCCCATTTTTTTATGTTAGGCCTTTGAAGCCTGTCTGCGGTCCCTCCTTCCACTAGTCCTCCACTGACCAGACCACTGCTGCCCGTGTACCCCTGGAACCAATTATAAAGTGCCTACAGCCAGCCCATTTTTTTATGTTAGGCCTTTGAAGCCTGTCTGCGGTCCCTCCTTCCACTAGTCCTCCACTGGCCAGACCACTGCTGCCCGTGTACCCCTGGAACCAATTATAAAGTGCCTACAGCCAGCCCATTTTTTTATGTTAGGCCTTTGAAGCCTGTCTGCGGTCCCTCCTTCCACTAGTCCTCCACTGGCCAGACCACTGCTGCCCGTGTACCCCTGGAACCAATTATAAAGTGCCTACAGCCAGCCCATTTTTTTATGTTAGGCCTTTGAAGCCTGTCTGCGGTCCCTCCTTCCACTAGTCCTCCACTGGCCAGACCACTGCTGCCCGTGTACCCCTGGAACCAATTATAAAGTGCCTACAGCCAGCCCATTTTTTTATGTTAGGCCTTTGAAGCCTGTCTGCGGTCCCTCCTTCCACTAGTCCTCCACTGACCAGACCACTGCTGCCCGTGTACCCCTGGAACCAATTATAAAGTGCCTACAGCCAGCCCATTTTTTTATGTTAGGCCTTTGAAGCCTGTCTGCGGTCCCTCCTTCCACTAGTCCTCCACTGGCCAGACCACTGCTGCCCGTGTACCCCTGGAACCAATTATAAAGTGCCTACAGCCAGCCCATTTTTTTATGTTAGGCCTTTGAAGCCTGTCTGCGGTCCCTCCTTCCACTAGTCCTCCACTGACCAGACCACTGCTGCCCGTGTACCCCTGGAACCAATTATAAAGTGCCTACAGCCAGCCCATTTTTTTATGTTAGGCCTTTGAAGCCTGTCTGCGGTCCCTCCTTCCACTAGTCCTCCACTGGCCAGACCACTGCTGCCCGTGTACCCCTGGAACCAATTATAAAGTGCCTACAGCCAGCCCATTTTTTTATGTTAGGCCTTTGAAGCCTGTCTGCGGTCCCTCCTTCCACTAGTCCTCCACTGGCCAGACCACTGCTGCCCGTGTACCCCTGGAACCAATTATAAAGTGCCTACAGCCAGCCCATTTTCTTATGTTAGGCCTTTGAAGCCTGTCTGCGGTCCCTACTTTAAATACTCCTCCACTCACCACCAAGCTGCCTGCCCGTCTATCCATGTAACCGCTGTAAAACTGCAATGAGCCTATTGTTTGTTATTTTAGGCCTTTGATAGCCTGTCTGCGGCCCCTACTTGCAATACTCCTCCACTGACCACAATGCTGCCTGGAGTGCCTGCCTGTGTATCCATGTAACCGATGTAAAACTGCCATGACTGCCTACTGTTTGTTATTTTAGGCCTTTGATTTCCTGTCTGCGGCCCCTACTTGCAATACTCCTCCACTGACCACAATGCTGCCTGGATTGCCTGCCTGTGTATCCATGTAACCGATGTAAAACTGCCATGACTGCCTACTGTTTGTTATTTTAGGCCTTTGATAGCCTGTCTGCGGCCCCTACTTGCAATACTCCTCCACTGACCACAATGCTGCCTGGAGTGCCTGCCTGTGTATCCATGTAACCGATGTAAAACTGCCATGAGTGCCTACTGTTTGGTATTTTAGGCCTTTGATAGCCTGTCTGCAGCCCCTACTTGCAATACTCCTCCACTGACCACAGCAATGCTGCCCGTGTACCCCTGGAACCTATTTAAAAGTTCATAGAGCCTAGTTATATATTTTATTTACTATTAATAAGGCCATGATGGACTACGCTGTACCACGCTACAAGCTAACCAGTCGACACTTCTTTTGCGAGAAAAGCCATCCCAACCCTCCACCAGCATGTAGAAGACCGCATTGTCCATGCACTCTGGCAATCTGTGAGTACAAAGGTGCACCTGACAACAGACGCATGGACCTGTAGGCATGGCCACGGAAGATTACGTGTCCATTACGGCGCAATGGGTTAATGTGTTGGATGCATGGTCCACAGGGGACAGCCTACTAAGTCTGTCTGCAGTCCCTAATTCAAATTGTCCTCCACTGTCTAAATCGGAGCTTCCACCTTCTGGCTTTCGGCCTATAGTATCAGAAATTAAACTGCATTTGGCCTTCAACTTTGGTTAGGGCCTACTAACGGCTTCTGCCCCTCCCTGGTGTTGCCCTCAACTAAATAAAGCTGAGCTTCAACCTTCTGCTCCAAATTACCATTTTAAAAAATGCAATAGGCTTTTCCGGCCTACTAAAGGTGTCTGTCTGTGTGCCCCTGCCTGGTGTTGTCCTCAACTAAATAAAGCTGAGCTTCAACCTTCTGCTCCAAATTACCATTTTAAAAAATGCAATAGGCTTTTCCGGCCTACTAAAGGTGTCTGTCTGTGTGCCCCTGCCTGGTGTTGTCCTCAACTGAATAAAGCTGAGCTTCAACCTTCCGGCTCTCATTAAGTGGTTTTTAAAAAACAAAATGGTGGTTAGGGCCTACTAACGGCTTCTGCCCCTCCCTGGTGTTGCCCTCAACTAAATAAAGCTGAGCTTCAACCTTCTGCTCCAAATTACCATTTTAAAAAATGCAATAGGCTTTTCCGGCCTACTAAAGGTGTCTGTCTGTGTGCCCCTGCCTGGTGTTGTCCTCAACTAAATAAAGCTGAGCTTCAACCTTCTGCTCCAAATTACCATTTTAAAAAATGCAATAGGCTTTTCCGGCCTACTAAAGGTGTCTGTCTGTGTGCCCCTGCCTGGTGTTGTCCTCAACTGAATAAAGCTGAGCTTCAACCTTCCGGCTCTCATTAAGTGGTTTTTAAAAAACAAAATGGTGGTTAGGGCCTACTAACGGCTTCTGCCCCTCCCTGGTGTTGCCCTCAACTAAATAAAGCTGAGCTTCAACCTTCTGCTCCAAATTACCATTTTAAAAAATGCAATAGGCTTTTCCGGCCTACTAAAGGTGTCTGTCTGTGTGCCCCTGCCTGGTGTTGTCCTCAACTAAATAAAGCTGAGCTTCAACCTTCTGCTCCAAATTACCATTTTAAAAAATGCAATAGGCTTTTCCGGCCTACTAAAGGTGTCTGTCTGTGTGCCCCTGCCTGGTGTTGCCCTCAACTAAATAAAGCTGAGCTTCAACCTTCTGCTCCAAATTACCATTTTAAAAAATGCAATAGGCTTTTCCGGCCTACTAAAGGTGTCTGTCTGTGTGCCCCTGCCTGGTGTTGTCCTCAACTGAATAAAGCTGAGCTTCAACCTTCCGGCTCTCATTAAGTGGTTTTTAAAAAACAAAATGGTGGTTAGGGCCTACTAACGGCTTCTGCCCCTCCCTGGTGTTGCCCTCAACTAAATAAAGCTGAGCTTCAACCTTCTGCTCCAAATTACCATTTTAAAAAATGCAATAGGCTTTTCCGGCCTACTAAAGGTGTCTGTCTGTGTGCCCCTGCCTGGTGTTGTCCTCAACTAAATAAAGCTGAGCTTCAACCTTCTGCTCCAAATTACCATTTTAAAAAATGCAATAGGCTTTTCCGGCCTACTAAAGGTGTCTGTCTGTGTGCCCCTGCCTGGTGTTGTCCTCAACTGAATAAAGCTGAGCTTCAACCTTCCGGCTCTCATTAAGTGGTTTTTAAAAAACAAAATGGTGGTTAGGGCCTACTAACGGCTTCTGCCCCTCCCTGGTGTTGCCCTCAACTAAATAAAGCTGAGCTTCAACCTTCTGCTCCAAATTACCATTTTAAAAAATGCAATAGGCTTTTCCGGCCTACTAAAGGTGTCTGTCTGTGTGCCCCTGCCTGGTGTTGTCCTCAACTGAATAAAGCTGAGCTTCAACCTTCCGGCTCTCATTAAGTGGTTTTTAAAAAACAAAATGGTGGTTAGGGCCTACTAACGGCTTCTGCCCCTCCCTGGTGTTGCCCTCAACTAAATAAAGCTGAGCTTCAACCTTCTGCTCCAAATTACCATTTTAAAAAATGCAATAGGCTTTTCCGGCCTACTAAAGGTGTCTGTCTGTGTGCCCCTGCCTGGTGTTGTCCTCAACTAAATAAAGCTGAGCTTCAACCTTCTGCTCCAAATTACCATTTTAAAAAATGCAATAGGCTTTTCCGGCCTACTAAAGGTGTCTGTCTGTGTGCCCCTGCCTGGTGTTGTCCTCAACTGAATAAAGCTGAGCTTCAACCTTCCGGCTCTCATTAAGTGGTTTTTAAAAAACAAAATGGTGGTTAGGGCCTACTAACGGCTTCTGCCCCTCCCTGGTGTTGCCCTCAACTAAATAAAGCTGAGCTTCAACCTTCTGCTCCAAATTACCATTTTAAAAAATGCAATAGGCTTTTCCGGCCTACTAAAGGTGTGTGTCTGTGTGCTCCTGCCTGGTGTTGTCCTCAACTAAATAAAGCTGAGCTTCAACCTTCTGCTCCAAATTACCATTTTAAAAAATGCAATAGGCTTTTCCGGCCTACTAAAGGTGTCTGTCTGTGTGCCCCTGCCTGGTGTTGTCCTCAACTAAATAAAGCTGAGCTTCAACCTTCTGCTCCAAATTACCATTTTAAAAAATGCAATAGGCTTTTCCGGCCTACTAAAGGTGTCTGTCTGTGTGCCCCTGCCTGGTGTTGTCCTCAACTAAATAAAGCTGAGCTTCAACCTTCTGCTCCAAATTACCATTTTAAAAAATGCAATAGGCTTTTCCGGCCTACTAAAGGTGTCTGCCCCTCCCTGGTGTTGTCCTCAACTGAACAAAGCTGAGCTTCCACATTCTGGCTTTCGCCCTATACTATCAGATATTAAACTGCATTTGGCCTACTAGTGTGGTTAGGCCCTTGAAACAGTGTCTGCTGCTCTTGGGTTTGCTACTCCACTGAACAAAGCAATGCCGCCTGTTTAGTCCTGTTACCAATTTTGAACTGCATTTAGCCTACTTTATTCTTTGGCCCTATATCTGTTTCCTCCTCATCCTGCCCATTGCCCAGCCACTGCTAAATGAGTCTGCTGGTACATTGACCTAGACCACTACATTCCCCTTGTACTCTACACAGCCAGAATCTGACCCTGCTGAAAGTAAGGTTCCCCTTCCCGCATGTTATACCACCTTACACAGGGACAAAGAGGAAGGTGCAGATGAAAGTGCAGGTTCCTTCATCAGGTGGGGGGGCATACTCGTTGGCGACGTCACTGGCACAGGGCCCCTCAGAGTACGCAAAAGTGTCGCTGCTGGTGGGAGGCGCCCCCGCCATGCAAACACACCGCCGTACTTTGAGGGGCCCTGTGCCAGTGCCAATGCGAACGAGTGGCCCCCCCCCTGCTTGCTCAGGATCACAGCACTTGCAACGTTTAAATACTTACCTTTCCCTGCAACACCGCCGTGACGTAGTCCGCATTTCCTGGGCCCACGAAAAACTTGAGCCAGCCCTACTCCCCCCACAACTTTCCCCCAATTCCCTATGCCCAACTATTATTATACAGTTAATTAAGATTGGCAAGCTTCAGAAACAAGAATGGATGTTTTTGGCATTAAAATGGGCACTGTAGGTGTTTTCCTGGCCTCCACTCACTGCCGACTATGCTTCCCCATTGACTTGCATTGGGTTTCGTGTTTCGGTCGATCCCCGACTTTTAGCGATAATCGGCCGACTGCACTCGACTCGACTCTGGACAAAATCGGGTTTCCCAAAACCCTACTCGATCTTAAAAAAATGAAAGTCGCTCAACCCTACTGGTGATCACATGATTGCTGTTTTTGGAGGGGGAAGTTCTAATACTTCCTATACTACATACACACAGCTCCTTCAGCAGACAGAGTTGGTAATAACCCATCTCTGCCTTCATTATTGGGAGTCTGGCTGTGTCTGACATTAAACTCCCCCATCCTGCAGCAGCGTACATGCTTTACTTTTCCTGGACCACCAGAGGCTGATAAAAAATTTTATCAAATGCAACAAATCTGGGAATCTTGACCGGATTTACATAATTTGGAAAATTTAATGGACATGTTAAAGGTTAATATCTGGGTTTTAAAGAATTCTATTCTGCATTTTATGTTCCTGACAGATTTATTTCTTTATTGACCTTGGACCCGGCAGCAAATAAGCCCAAGTTTGTGGATCGAATATACAATTACACCTCCCCAGCAGATCTATTGTCATGTTCAAGGCCGAAAAAATTAATCAGATCTATCAGGCAGAAACTTCTAGAAGTGAAGGTTTCTGGCTTATTTCTAGATAAGACACAGATGTTATGCATCTGCTCTTTGGTGCAACTTTGCAATATTTCCTTACAAAAGATTACAAACAGTCAACTAAGTAGGAATTAAAGGGCCAGTAGTCCAGAATTTCTCTTTGCTCCTACAGTATATAATCTACTCTAAAAGTAGGGGATCGGAACAAGCAAACTATCATCCAGTTAGGGGCAAAAGGGTTGATAATGAACATGAAACATGGATGCTTTTGTTAAAAAATGGCGACATACCTGGTTGATTCTGGTATTACAGCTCAAATTCATTTAAATGGATATGGTTGACCTGCAATACCACACACAACCTGATAATCACTGTGGCGCAATTTTTTGAAAAAAAAAAGTCATGTTTTTGTAATCCTCTACCACCTCTATACCTGGCTCTCTGTTTCTAAGATAGAGAACAACCATTTGTAAAAAAAAATAAATAAACTTAAAATACTGTAGAATAATATTTTGGTCTTTAAAAGTTTCTCAAACTTTGATGCATTTTTTTTATGCATTTTTGGTTGGAGATCAAGTTTAAAAGAAGAACAAAGTCAAGTGGTAAATTTCTAGACCAATTCTTCCAAAATATAGCTTACAATATTCTTTTACAGAAATATTCCATTTGCATACACTATCATGTTTGCTATCAGCAATTGCATCATCTTCAGCAGTACATTACAATACACCTGTTTCTCACCCCATCTAGCAATAATGGGTCATCCTTTGCAATCATTTTTCGACTGCATTGTTTAAAAACACAAAAATGTGTATAAAGATCCTCTTTGCTATTGTCAGCTGTTGCATCCTGCTTATCTAACCTTCAGCAGAACAGAGGACCAGTGTTTTAACCCCCATTTAGTTAAAATGGGATATAATGTATAACAATTTTCAGTCTGAAATTCATAACTTAGAAGATAGAAATGTGTACACCTTCTCCTCTCTGCTATTGCCACTTCCTATCTATCTTGGCTCCAGCATCACAGTCGATTTTCTTTGAAAGGCTATCTAATGATAATGAAATGTCCTATAACTATTTGGCCACCAAGTTATGTTTTAATAAACAGAAATGTGCATACATTCTATTGTCTGCTGTTGCCAGTTAAATCCTGCCCATCTTAGCTCCTGTCACACAGAATATTAGTCTTTTAACCCCATTTTAATGAATTTTATCCTGTATCGTACATTTTCAAAGACAGAATTGGTTATCCTATACCTTCTTCTCTCCGCTATTGTAAATTGTAATATCTTGCCTATCTAGGTTCCAGCAGCATAGTAGACCTGTCTTCTAATTTCATCTAGTGATAGAAGGACATTATTTCTAATATGTGTGGTGCGGTGACCCACGTTACAGCCAGGGGGCGCTGTGTGTGTGCTTCAAGATGCACTTGGAGGCATAAAAGTGATGAGACTAAGTCCGGCAGGAGTGTTAATGGCCGGTGTGTGTGTTGCAGAGGAAGACACTCTGTGCTGTCAATCTGAAGTTTGGTTGGTGTGCTGGGACCTGTAGTCCCACAAGTAGTTGTGTAATGCTAATGGGAGATTGGCAGGGCTAGTTATGAGAGATGGGAGGGTCAAACTAGCCACACACACCCACATTCCCACCCAGGGGAGTGGTTACAGGTATGTAATGTGACCAGGGTGTGGGTCACATGTACCTGTGTGGTTCCTGTGTATGGATCTGTTTGGTCCATGTGCAAGGTCCTGGACGGTCGGTGTTGGAGACTCCTGGTATTGGAGAAGTCCTGCGAGCACCTGAGACCGTGGACCTGATGTACGGTCAGTGTTGGATTGTCCTGGTATGGGCTGGAGTCCTGGAGGCACTGAGACCGTGAGTCCTGCAATAGCCTGTGTGCTGGATTGTCCTGGGATGGACTGGAGTCCTGAAAGCACTGCTGAGGCTATGGACTGAATGCTTGAGGTGTTGGATTGTCCTGGTATGGGCTGGAGTCCTGCAAGCACCTGGTAAGAATGTGAGTCCTGTAAGCACTTGGTAGATCATGGACTGATGGCCTGTTTGTTGGAAGTGCCTGTGACTGGACTTCCTGAAAGCACATGGAGAGGCTGCATCTACAGAACCCATGACAGCTTCTGTATTGGGGAGGCTACAGTTCCTACTGTGGGTCTGGACTATCCGATGTGCCCTGGTCACAAGGACGGTGATCCCAGTGAGGCAGCTTTCCCTGTGAACCAGCAATGGCAGGAGTCAGTGTGTGGAGCCAAAGTTCCTGTGAGGTAATCCCTGGTATGGGAAAAAAACCTGTGATATACGGCAGAGATGTATCTGCCATTGGAGCAGACTGTCGGGGTTGAATATGTTCCGTTGATGCATGTAATGAACTATAATGGAGAGAGTTACCAGTGTGACCACTGAAGGCAATGTAAAACCGTATGTGATATGCTGATATGGCGGTATAATGAACTGTTCGAGATACGGTTTATGATGCTTTAATAAACCGGTACAGACTTAATTTGTGGAAAAATCGTGCCTGGGTGCTTAAATCCTATGCCAAGCGAGTGTCCCCCAACACACTCAGGTAGCGTATCGCCACATATGGTACATCACAAACACAAAACAAACCTAACAGAAGTATAGATATGTTACTTTTTGCTACTGTCAATTGTTGTATCCTACCTATCTAGGTTCTAGCAGCAGAATAGACCTGTCTCCTAATTTAATCTAGTAATAGAAGGACATTATTTCTAATATGGTGCATCATAAATACAAAACACATCTAACAGAAGTGTAGATACATGTTGCTTTTTGCTACTTTCAATTGTTATGTCCTACCTATCTAGGCTCTAGCAGCATAATATAAACATAAGGATGAATGACCTCGGGGAGATCAAAACATCCAACACTGCGGAGACACCATCACGTATTTCTCAACGCAGTGATCCAGAACACTGCCCCCATCCCTAATGGGAAATATGCAAATGCATGTAGAAAAGCAATGAATAGCCAGGTCTTTCACCGGGAAGGAACAACCACGGGAAGGGCAGCATCCAATAAAGGAAAACCACCTATGCCAAAACATGGTATCCCTCCACAGACTTCTGTTTCGGGGTATTTGCCCCTCATCAGTGTGGAGTAGGAAACTGGCTATTAGGAGCAGTGCCTAGTGAAAAGACTATAAACATAAGCGCGAATGACTATGACTATGCATATTTCCCTTTAGGGATGGGGGCAGTGTTCTGGATCACTGCGTTGAGAAACACGTGATGGTGTCTCCACAGTGTTGGATGTTTTGATCTCCACGAGGTCATTCATCCTTACATTTATAGCCTTTTCACTAGGCACTGCTCCTAATAGCCAGTTTCCTACTCCACACTGATGAGGGGCAAATACCCCGAAACAGCTGGCTGTGGATGGATACCATGTTTTGGCATAGGTGGTTTTCCTTTATTGGATGCTGCCCTTCCCGTGGTTGTTCCTTCCCGGTGAAAGACCTGGCTATTCATTGCTTGCGTTGAGAAGCACGTGATGGTGTCTCCGCAGCTTTTCTGCTAGCAGCATAATAGGCCTGTCGTCTAATTTCATCGATTCTTGGAAGGAAATTGTTTCTAATATGGTACATCATAAATACAGAACAAACCTAACAGAAGTGTAGATACATCTTACTTTTTGCTACTGCCAATTGTTACATCCTACCTATCTAGGTTCTAGCAGCATAGCAGACCTGTCTTTTAATTTAATTTAGTCACAGAAGGACATCATTTTTACTATGGTACATCATCAACACAAAACATACTTAGAAGACGTGTAGAAACATGTTACTTTTTTGCTACTGTCAATTGTTATATCCTACCTATCTAGGTTTCAGCAGCATCGTAGACTTGTCTTCTAATTTAATCTAGTCATAAAATTACATTATTTCTAATATGGTACATCATAAACGCAAAACAAACTTAACAGAAGTGTAGATACATGTTACTTTTTTGCTAATTGTTTTATCCTGCCTATCTAGGCTACAGCATTACAGCAAATTTGCCTTTCACAGAAACCTCCCTTCCTAAAAAGTTTAGGCTTGAATTACCGGAAATATACATGACTAGATGTCGCCTTCTATCGCATGCGTGAACATAGTAAACTTTAATTTTATACCAGTGGTCCTAATAACAAAAAAAAATCTATTTTTTTTTCTGAAGCTTGAGTAATTCATATGCTTTATAGATGATAGATTCTTTTTAAGTAAATCTTCCATTTCTCTCTTGGTAAAGCATCTATTGTCTATTTATCACCTACAAGGCTACGGCTTTCTATAAAATATTCAGACGCAAAAGATGAAATAAAACGTTTTTATTTGCACTTTTGTGAGTGCGGCTCTCATTTACTGCGGCCTCCAAATACATCCCTCATAAAATGTAACCTTTCCACTTGGAGGAATGTCATAAATCTAGGCGTTGATGCTGTCAGTGCATTTTACATGTTAATAATCTTTATGTTGAAAAGCTGTGTGTAACCTATGAGACCTTGACTATTAGAATCCTTTCAGTGGAGCTCTCCAAATTATCCTGAGCGCACCACACTATCCCCCTCCTCATTATACTCAAGAACACTTTGTATCTAGCAGCGCACGATTTATCGTTGCGCCATTTTTTTTCTCCTTGATATCCCATTAACCTCATCCTCAATCTTTTTCGCCGCACATAAAAGTGGAGATGGGCATGAATAGGTGCTCCGTCCAGATGCAACATAGGCTGAGAACATTTAAAGGGGTCGACCAAGATCGGAAAAAACAAACAAACAAACATGGCTTCATTTTTTCAGATAGAGCGCCACTTCTGACTATAGGTCATGTCTGGTATTGCAGCTGAGCTGTAACACCATGCAGAATGCTAAAGGGGTTGCTTTTTATTTTTTAAAGAAAGCAGCCATGTTTTTCTAATCATAGACAACCGCTTTAAGGGGTACTTACATAAAAGTGATCATTTATACCAAATGTTATGGGAGAAAATGGACTTCCAGGGCTAAAAAGGAGGTTGCATTACATATTATTATTATTATTATTATTATATATTATTATAGCGCCATTTATTCCATGGCGCTTTACATGTGATGAGGGGTATACTTAATAAAAACAAGTACAATAATCTTGAACAATACAAGTCATAACTGGTACAGGAGGAGAGAGGACCCTGCCCGCGAAGGCTCACAGTCTACAAGGGATGGGTGAGGATACAGTAGGTGAGGATAGAGCTGGTCATGCAGCGGTTTGGTGGATCGGTGGTTACTGCAGGTTGTAGGCTTGTTGGAAGAGGTGGGTCTTCAGGTTCTTTTTGAAGGTTTCGATGGTAGGCGAGAGTCTGATGTGTTGTGGTAGAGGGTTCCAGAGTAGGGGGGAAGCACGGGAGAAATCTTGTATACGATTGTGGGAAGAGGAGATAAGAGGGGAGTAGAGAAGGAGATCTTGTGAGGATCGGAGGTTGCGTGTAGGTAAGTACCGGGAGACGAGGTTACAGATGTATGGAGGAGACAGGTTGTGGATGGCTTTGTATGTCATGGTTAGGCTTTTGTACTGGAGTCTCTGGGTAATGGGGAGCCAGTGCAGGGATTGACAGAGGGGAGAGGCTGGGGAATAGCGGGGGGACAGGTGGATTAGTCGGGCAGCAGAGTTTAGAATAGATTGGAGGGGTGCGAGAGTGTTAGAGGGGAGGCCACAGAGCAGGAGGTTACAGTAGTCGAGGCGGGAGATGATGAGGGCATGGACTAGGGTTTTTGCAGATTCTTGGTTTAGGAATGTACGGATCCGTGAAATATTTTTGAAGTTGAAGTCAGCAGGAAGTGGAAAGGGTTTGGATATGTGGTTTGAAGGAGAGATCAGTGTCAAGGATTACCCCAAGACAGCGGGCTTGTGGGACTGGGGAGAGTGGGCAGCCGTTTACTGTAATGGATAGGTTCGTTGGGGAGGTCGCGTGAGATGGGTGAAAGATCATGAATTTTGTTTTGTCCATGTTAAGTTTTAGAAATCTAGCAGAGAAGGATGAAATAGCGGACAGACATTGAGGGATTCTGGCTAGAAGGGTGGTGATATCTGGTCCAGAGATGTAGATCTGTGTGTCATCAGCATAGAGGTGATACTGAAAGCCATGAGATTCTATGAGCTGTCCCAGGCCAAAGGTGTAAATGGAGAAGAGCAGGGGCCCTAGAACTGAACCTTGTGGGACTCCGACAGAGAGGGGGCGAGATGAGGAGGTGGTGTGTGAGTGGGAGACGCTGAATGTCCGGTCTGTTAGGTATGATGAGATCCAGGATAGGGCCAAGTCTGTGATGCCAAGGGATGAGAGGGTCTGTAATAATAGGGAATGGTCCACTGTGTCAAAGGCAGAGGACAGGTCAAGGAGGAGGAGGACAGAGTAGTGTCGCTTGCTCTTGGCGGTTAATAGGTCAGTGGTGACCTTGGTTAGGGCAGTTTCAGTGGAGTGGTGTGACCGGAAGCCAGATTGTAAGCGGTCAAAGAGGGAGCAAGAAGATAGATGGGAGGACAGTTCAAGATGGACGTGTTGTTCCAGTAGTTTTGAGGCATAGGGGAGAAGTGATATAGGGGCGATAGCTAGATACAGAGGATGGGTCAAGAGAGGGCTTTTTGAGGATAGGTGTGATTGAGTCGTGTTTAAAGCTTGAGGGGAAAACACCACTTGTTAGTGATAGGTTGAAGAGATGGATACATATGGATCCAGAGAATTAGTTGTAATTGGAGTGTTCACTTTGATGGTAACCCAGTGGTTGAATTGCATGGAATAAGAAATTACAAATGTAGCACAGTTTCAGACAAATCAATCACATTTTATATAAGAAGACGGCAGGGTGTGTCTTAAGACACAGAAACGTGTATGCCTCATCTGCTAACGACCAAGTGTACATCCTGCCTATCTAGGCTCCAGCAGTGAATCTGACCTTGCCATTGTAGCACGGTTTCAACTGAATCAGTTTGTTTCAGGATATAGTAGATCACATTATAAAACACAGAAATATGTTTGTATGCTAATATCAATGTTTACATCTTGCCTATCTAGGCTCCAGCAGTGAATCTGACCTTGCCATTGCAGCACGGTTCCAGACAACTGAATCAATTTGTTTCAGGATACAGTAGATCAGTAGATCATATTTTAAAACACAGAAATCTGTTTGTATGCTATTATCACTGTTCACATCCTGCCTATCTAGGCTCCAGCCATAAATCTGACCTTTCATTCAACCCTACTTACTGATAATTGAATATTATTTCTAATATTTTTTGGACTTTCTAGTAGATCTTAAAATCCATGTGCACACTGCCCTGCCTGCTATTAATAATTGTCACTTCTTGCCTATCTAGAATTCAGCAGCACAACATAAATGCAATTTATTCCTATTAAAGTGACCGTGTCAGCAGGATTGTGTCAGGTCGGCGTCGTTATACTGATTACAATGATACCTGGTGATGGAATCCGTCTTGTGGTTATTGTGTAATCTTTATTTTCAGTTTTGTGTTAATGATATGCTCCTGCTCCGGGGCGGCCTGCTTCATGTGACAAATGACAAAATAGAGTTTTCCTAATTCTAATCGCATCTTCATTATATAAGGAAGGACCTGACTCTGGAAGCCTCCCTCCGATGGAGGAAAAGAAGATAGAGCTTTATACGTATGAGAGATAACAGATGGTCACAGAAACAGATATATTATTCTTTCATCACAATTTTTTCTTCACACCACAGTTCTCAATGTATCAAGATCTGTAACATTATTGATAGAAATCTGCCATATGTACAATGACTCAGCTGTGCTGCGAAAGTACAGATGTAGCAGGGCTGAATTTCACAAAAGGTTACCTGTTAATTTCTACAGGGTGATAGGTAAAATCTACTGATGTATTCTTACCCAGAGTCATCATAATGTATTCAACGGATCAATAAATTAGTCATTCAGCTCTGCTATATCTGTACTTATTACATTAAATTAGCTAACGCAAATATACATGGTAAATATACACTGCTCAAAAAAATATAGGGAACACTTAAACAACGGAATCTAACTCCAAGTAAATCAAACTTCTGTGAAATCAAACTGTCCACTTAGGAGGCAACACTGATTGACAATCAATTTCACATGCTGTTGTGCAAATGGAATAGACAACAGATGGAAATTATTGGCAATTATCAAGACCCCCTCAATAAAGGAGGGGTTCTGCAGGTGGGGACCACAGACCACATCTCAGTACCAATGCTTTCTGGCTGATGTTTTGGTCACTTTTGAATGTTGGTTGTGCTTTCACACTCGTGGTAGCATGAGACGGACTCTACAACCCACAAAAGTGGCTCAGGTAGTGCAGCTCATCCAGGATGGCACATCAATGCGAGCTGTGGCAAGAAGGTTGGCTGTGTCTGTCAGCGTAGTGTCAAGAGGCTGGAGGCGCTACCAGGAGACAGGCCAGTACACCAGGAGATGTGGAGGAGGCCGTAGGAGGGGGCCGTAGGAGGGCAACAACCCAGCAGCAGGACCACTACCTTAGCCTTTGTGCAAGGAGGAACAGGAGGAACACTGCCAGAGCCCTGCAAAATGACCTCCAGCAAGCCACAAATGAGCATGTGTCTGCACAAACGGTTAGAAACCGACTCCATGAGGATGGTCTGGGGGCCCGACGTCAACAGATGGGGGTTGTGCTCACAGCCCAACACCATGTAGGACGCTTGGCATTTGCCACAGAACACCAGGATTGGCAGATTCGCCACTGGCGCCCTGTGCTCTTCACAGATGAAAGCAGGTTCACACTGAGCACAAGTGACAGACGTGACAGAGTCTGGAGACACCGTGGAGAGCGATCTACTGCCTGCAACATCCTTCAGCATGACTGGTTTGGCAGTGGGTCAGTAATGGTGTGGGGTGGTGGCATTTCTTTGGAGGGCCGCACAGCCCTTCATGTGCTCGCCAGAGGTAGCCTGACTGCCATTAGGTACCGAGATGAGATCCTCAGACCCCTTGTGAGACCATATGCTGGTGCGGTTGGCCCTGGGTTCCTCCTAATGCAGGACAATGCCAGACCTCATGGCTGGAGTGTGTCAGCAGTTCCTGCAAGATGAAAGCATTGAAGCTATGGCCTGGCCCGCCCATTCCTCAGACCGGAATCCGATTGAACACATCTGGGACATCATGTCTCGCTCCATCCACCGTCACGTTGTACCACAGACTGTCCAGGAGTTGGCGGGTGCTTTAGTCCAGGTCTGGTCTCCGCCGCCTCATGAGGAGCATGCCCAGGCATCAAAGAGAGGTCATACAGGCACTTGGAGGCCACACACAATACTGAGCATCTTTTCCTTGTCATGAGGCATTTCCACTGAAGTTGGATCAGCCTGTAATTTGATTTTCCACTTTGATTTTGAGCATCATTCCAAATCCAGACCTCCATGGGATATTAATTTTGATTTACATTGATAATTGTTATGTTTCATTGTTCTGAACACATTCCACTATGCAATGAATAAAAATTTGCAACAGCAATACTTCATTCAGAGATATCTGGGATGTGGTATTTTAGTGTTTCCTCTATTTTTTTGAGCAGTGTATATATATTTATATATATATATATATATACATATTTTATTTTTCATGTCACACAGTCACATTCAAATCACAATGTACATACATCACATTACTGATCCTGAGTTACATCCTGTATTATACTCCGGAGCTGCACTCACTATTCTGCTGGTGCAGTCACTGTGTACATACATTACTGATCCTGAGTTACATCCTGTATTATACCCCAGAGCTGCACTCACTATTCTGCTGGTGCAGTCACTGTGTACATACATTACATTACTGACCCTGAGTTACATCCTGTATTATACTCCAGAGCTGCACTCACTATTCTGCTGGTGCAGTCACCATGTACATACATTACATTACTGATCCTGAGTTACATCCTGTATTATACCCCAGAGCTGCGCTCACTATTCTGCTGGTGCAGTCACTGTGTACATACATTACATTACTGATCCTGAGTTACCTCCTGTATTATACCCCAGAGCTGCACTCACTATTCTGCTGGTGCAGTCACTGTGTACATACATTACATTATTGATCCTGAGTTACCTCCTGTATTATACCCCAGAGCTGCACTCACTATTCTGCTGGTGCAGTCACTGTGTACATACATTACATTACTGATCCTGAGTTACCTCCTGTATTATACTCTAGAGCTGCACTCACTATTCTGCTGGTGCAGTCACTGTGTACATACATTACATTACTGATCCTGAGTTACCTCCTGTATTATACCCCAGAGCTGCACTCACTATTCTGCTGGTGCAGTCACTGTGTACATACATTACATTACTGATCCTGAGTTACCTCCTGTATTATACTCTAGAGCTGCACTCACTATTCTGCTGGTGCAGTCACTGTGTACATACATTACATTACTGATCCTGAGTTACATCCTGTATTATACTCCAGAGCCGCACTCACTATTCTGCTGGTGCAGTCACTGTGTACATACATTACATTACTGATCCTGAGTTACATCCTGTATTATACTCCAGAGCTGCACTCACTATTCTGCTGGTGCAGTCACTGTGTACATACATTACATTACTGATCCTGAGTTACATCCTGTATTATACCCCAGAGCTGCACTCACTATTCTGCTGGTGCCGTCACTGTGTACATACATTACATTACTGATCCTGAGTTACATCCTGTATTATACCCCAGAGCTGCACTCCCTATTCTGCTGGTGCAGTCACTGTGTACATACATTACATTACTGACCCTGAGTTACATCCTGTATTATACTCCAGAGCTGCACTCACTATTCTGCTGGTGGAGTCACTGTGTACATACATTACATTACTGATCTTGAGTTACATCCTGTATTATACTCCAGAGCTGCACTCACTATTCTGCTGGTGCAGTCACTGTGTACTACATTACATTACTGATCCTGAGTTACATCCTGTATTATACCCCAGAGCTGCACTCCCTATTCTGCTGGTGCAGTCACTGTGTACATACATTACATTACTGATCCTGAGTAACATCCTGTATTATACTCCAGAGCTGCACTCACTATTCTGCTTAGGTGGTCTCTGTGCATACCAAAATGAGTATTTGCCTGTATTTTTTAAGGCATTTTTTTTATTTATTCGTAAGCAAAACATATTTTGTTTCTTTTAACATTTATAGTCTTACACTTTTCTATGCGCATAAAGAGCACTGAATACATTGAAACTTCTCTTGAATAAGCATGATTTTTATTAGCAGGTAGCCAACAAAAATGAGTTATGCATTCAGCGCTCTTTAAATAGGAATATAAAGTTCAGTTATTTATTTGTTATGTGAGCTGGATTAATGCAGTGTAAAAAAAACAGCAGACAAAGATTCACACAAGGAAATTATACAGAAGAAAACAGTGAAAATTCATGAAGCTAAATTTATTCCAGTCCCTATCAATGGTAAGATCTTTGGATACGTTAAGCTAATGGAAGTGAGAAATAAAAATGGATACCCCTAATTATATCCAAGTCCTTGCTGCAAAAGAGACATAGGCTGGATATATTGTTCATGGAAATACATTTACGTGTTGTCTGGGTTAGAAGCTATTGTGTGCACATGGTAAACACAATTTTAGAAAAAAATAACTTCTATAATACTGCCCCTATGTACAAGAATATATCTAATATAATACTGCCCCTATGTACAAGAATATAACTACTATAATACTGCTCCTATGTACAAGAATAAAAACACTATAATACTGCTCCTATGTACAAGAATATAACTACTATAATACTGCTCCTATGTACAAGAATATAACTACTATAATACTGCTCCTATGTACAAGAATATAACTACTATAATACTGCTCCTATGTACAAGAATATAACTACTATAATACTGCCCCTATGTACAAGAATATAACTACTATAATACTGCCTCTATGTACAAGAATATAACTTCTATAATACTGCTCCTATGTACAAGAATATAACTACTATAATACTGCCCCTATGTACAAGAATATAACTACTATAATACTATCTCTATGTACAAGAATATAACTGCTATAATACTGCCCCTATGTACAAGAATATAACTACTATAATACTGCCCTTATGTACAAGAATATAACTACTATAATACTGCCCCTATGTACAAGAATATAACTACTATAATACTGCTCCTATGTACGAGAATATAACTACTATAATACCGCTCCTATGTACAAAAATATAACTACTATAATACTGCCCCCTATGTACAAGAATATAACTACTATAATACTGCCCCTATGTACAAGAATATAACTACTATAATACTGCCCCAATGTACAAGAATATAACTACTATAATACTGCCCCTATGTACAAGAATATAACTGCTATAATACTGCCCCAATGTACAAGAATATAACTACTATAATACTGCCCCTATGAACAAGAATATAACTACTATAATACTGCACCCTTCCCCTCTGTTTTAAAGACGTGTCTCCCAAGATGACAATTTAATGACATTTTCTTTGACATCCATATAAGCTAGGGCATTACTGATTCTTACTCATTTTAACATCCCCACCAGTTCTTAGTTTACTCCCGGACGTAATAGTTTTTTCTATATAATGGCAGATCACATGACCTCTTTGACCAATCCTTGCCTGTCTCAGTGGCAACACTATGGATGACTCATGTAATATAACGAGAAAGGTCTAAGCGGATCTGCAGATTGTTGGAGGAGGCACAGGGGGTAAAGGGGAATATTTAAAATTGTGAATAAATATTTTAAAGATTTATATTTCTGAATCTTAGCATATCAGGAAATATGGAGCGAGACCTTTTAGTCGACACTTTTATTTCTCAATTTTCTCTTTTCTTGGCTGTACGGTATAAAATATGTAACCACCGCTTGCAGAAGGAACGGGAGAAGGTCAGAAACTACCTGGAGACAAAATACCAGGTTAATGTGGGCTCTCCTACTGCCACCGGGTTGTATTAAACCTCCATAATTTATTATTAAATCGCTGATTCCATTTTCTATTGTTTTAATTTAAATATATTGTCCTTTTCTCCTTAGCGGCCATGAACTGTGAACATCATGAGTGATACAATGTAGCAGAATTAACAGCTTACCATATCTCCGTTGTAGTGCAGCAGGGTTGGTGCAGTGTGACAGACAGGCAGTGACCACAGGAAAGTTCAAACCAAAGTCTCTTTAATGTCCATCGTACTCACAAACGGAAAACAAATATTCGAAACCGATTGCCGTGGGCGACTGCACCAACGTGTCACGCTGAGGTGTGCCAGGCCTTTTGGCTTCTTTTGGCTCCGTGTTACTTCACACAGGCTGAGACTTGCAGAGCCACCTGCTCTGCAGTTTGCAAACCAGGACTGACCCTCTCAACCCTTTGCTTCAGGGTTTTTAAATTGAATCTGCGGCCAAGGGCCACTTGTACGACCCGTCCTGGGGGGAGCGAACCAGTACTATTCAACTTCAGATGAAAAAGAGCACATGATAAATTACCAAAGATGCAGAAGCAGGTTGCAAACCATTAACCCTTTCCCTCCACACAGCCCATTTTCCATTCTTGGTTTCAATTTTTTTCCCTACCATTTTTTATTTTTTCCTAGCCATAACTTTTTTTTTTTATATGTGAACTGACATAGCCAAATGAGGGCTTGTTTTTTTGGTAGTTCTGAGTAAAAAATTATCCAAGTGAGAAATCATAAAAAATATATAATTCAGTAATTTTTTTTTGTTTTGTTTTTTCAACCAAAAAAATAAACATGATTCTTTAGTTTATTATAATTATGAAGATACCAAACTTATAGACTTTTTTTCACTATTTTAATAGTTTAAAAAAAAATTCTAATTTTATTTAAAAATTTGTTTGGTGTCAACATTGTGTTTAGGCTTTTTTTGCATGGCAAAAGCTGGTGTTTTTACATTTAAAATTTTGGGTGGCATACCTTGTTTTAATTACTTCTTATTGCTTTTCTTGCTTTATTGCAGAGACTGAAGAACCACAATTGTCGTGTTTTTATTATTTTTATCTTTACAGCATTAACTGATCTGCTTAATTAATTTTATATTTTGAAAGATCGGACTTTTCTGGACATAGTGATAAACAATATTTCATTTTTTATATATTTTTTTATTGTTATCTGGGATGTAAAGGGCAATGATTTTAATTTTTGTATTTTTTTATTTTGAAAAACACTTTTTTCCCTCTTATTTTTACTTTCTTTCTTAGTCCCCTTAGGGGACATAAGCCTGTGATTATTTGATTGCTTGTATCATATACAGCAATACAACAGTCTGGCCACCTACAGTCTAACCACAGGCTGGATGTCACAAAAGAGATCACATGACAGGCATGGGGGTCTTGAGCAGGACACCAGATGTTATAGCAGCCTATGAGCTCCCTGGGATCACCCTGTGGGGAGCAATGGGCATGTAAACTAAGGTCAGCGCTGTAACGTGGGGCTAAAAATTGCTGCTGTCAGTCATAGACTGCTGGATTAATGACATTAAAAGCAATGATCGATGGCTGCACCAATTGCTGCCAGGTATATAATATGGCCAGAATCTGATGTGTGTGGAGCAGATTCCCTTCTGAGCCCACTTCAAAGTCCCTGATGTACTCCCTGATGTACTCCATGACATAACAGTATGTCATTGAGCATGAAAGGGATTAAATATATTCTTACTGCTTCCATAAGAATTAAGAGACTAAGTATCAACTACTGTAGGTACTAATAATCAAATGGCTTTGTTCAATTTTTCATCAGCAAATATAACCTAATCTATAAGAGCAGAAGTTTTGGCCGCATGCTGGTCTGAGGCATTCAGGCATGTGTTAGCACAGTGCCAGGGAGGAAAGACATTAGTAATAATCTTAGAGAAGCAATTCTTGCTGCTCATCAATCTGAGAGGGGTTATAAAGCTATTTTCAAGTAATAAGGAGTCCATCATTCTATAACAATAATGGAAAACAGAAGACAGATGATAATCTTTCCTGGAGTGGTCATCACAACAAATTCACTGCAAGGTTATACAGTTCAATCTTCAGAGAAATTGCAAAAAAAAACAAACAAGAGCTAATGCTCAGACTCTAAAGGCCTCAGCATGTTCAATGTTCAATTTCAATACAATACAGTTAGAAAAATAAATGAACAAGTATGGCTTGTTTGGAAAGGTTGCAAGGAGAAAGCCTCCTCTTTCTAAAAAGAAGATGGCAGCACGGCTAAAGTTTTCAAAGCTGCATCATACTAAATCACAGGACTTCAAGAACAATGTCCTTTGGATAGATGAGAAAAAAGTGGAGATGTTTGGCCATAAAGCCCTTTGACATGTTTGGTGAAAACATAACGCAGCATATCAGCACAAACGCCACATACCAACTGTCCAGCATGATGGTGAAGAGGGGATGATTTGTGCTCGTTTTGCAGCCACGGGACCTGGGCACATAGCATTCAATGAGTCGACCATGAACTCCTCTGTACACCAAAATATCCTAGAGTCAAATGTGAGGCCATCTTTCCAAAAGCTAAAGCCTGGATGAAAATGGGTCACGCAACAAGACAATGATCCCACAGCAGCAAATCTACACTAGAATGGCTAAAACAGTAAAAAAATACAATGTTGCAGTAGCCTAACATTTGGAACTCAGATAAAAAAAATTATGTGGCGGGATCTATAATGCTGTACTTTTACGTATCTGTCACACTTTGATGGTCTTCGGTAAAGAGGGGCCTCAATCTGTCCCTGGAACTGGCACCCTAACTATCCCTGTCCCGGGGGTACACTTGAAGGTGGTGAGGCCTGAGTCTCTGACCTTACTGTGCTCCTCTTAAAACCTGGTCTGTCCCCTCCAACACCCCATGAGGCATGGGACAGAAATGTAATATAAGCAAGACACAAAAACAAAACAGGGATAACAGAAAACCTTTATCATACAAAAGCACTAACCAACAATAGGGAGGAGGATAGGGACAGGGAGGAATATACTAAATGGGAACAGGGACCAGGAGATAAAAACACACGCACTACAGCAAACCACTGATCAATACTACAAAAACTCCACTCCAACCACAGCACAGGAAGACAAATCTTTAACCAGAAGGGACAAGAAGGTCTGACCAGTTTATACAGGAAGAGGTAATAATGACCAGATCAGAAGCAGCTGAAATGGAGCTGCATGTTTCTGAATAGCATACAATGGGTCGTTAACTTCTTCAGCACCATAAGAAATTAAATTGATTAAATATGGGACACAAATCACACCATCTCTAAAGACCTGTAATTCATTACCCGATGCGACCATCTAACTCCAGTTCCAGGGGGACGTGATACCTTTGTGAGAGTACCATAAAGCTATTTTATTACTTTTTTGGTCTTTATGTGATAGTTATATTTAGATGGTAGGTAACAATGGACTTATATTCTTTATAGTTCTTTTATTTCAGCACTGTATAGTGCCACCATCTAAATCCTAAATAACCTTGTAATGTTGCTGCTATATGGTGGTAATAATTTGTCCCCTGTATTACTGCTAATTAGACACTTCACTTTACAGTACAGTTACCATATAGTTACAGTGGATATAAAAGTCTACACATCCCTGATAAAATACCAGGTTTCTTTCCACGTGAATAAATCCTACCAAGATGAAACATTTCAGAACATTTTCCATCTTTTTCATTGCCAATAACCTGTACAAATCTATCGAGAGACAAATAGAAATCATTCTAAAGGGAAAATAAAAATAAGAAAACTAAAGTAATGTGGTTGCATAAGTTTATTTTATTATTGGGAATATGGTTGTGTTTAGAATTCGCCAGTCACATTCACCCTCATGTTACATACTAGTCAGTACGCAGGTGCCATCAATTACAGTGATTCTGATTAACACCATATAAAGTTTTGCTATTCTAGTAGGATTTTATTAACATTTATTAAGTTGCATTTTACAGTAAAATCTATGGTCCATAAACAGCTGACAACACAGCAAAGGGATCATCATATCAGTCAGGTGAAGGGAACAAAACATATCCAAGGCATTAGCTATACCATGGAACAATGTGAAGACATAATCAAGAAGTGGCTTAAATTTGGCAGTGACTTTACCTAGAACTGGATGTCCCTCCAAAATATATAAAACAAACAGAAGAAATTAGGTCCGTGAGGCTGCCAAGAGACCTACAGCAACAATAAAGGAGCTGCAGGAATTTCTGGCAACTACTGGTTGTATCTTGCATGTGACAACAATTTCCCATATTCTTTGTCTGGCCAGTGGAGTGGGGTGACAAGATGGTTCTTAAGCAGAAAAACATCGAAGTTCTGCCATGTTTTGACCAAAATCCACATGAAGTCTGCCAAAACCATGTTGGAAAAGGTGTGCATCATCAAAAGACCACCGTACCCATAGTGAAGCATGGTGGAGGTAGCATTGTGCTTTGTGGCTGTTTTTCGGTGGTTGAAACTGGGGATTTAGTCACCGTGGAGGGAATTATGAACAGTTCCAAATATCATTCAATTTTTCATAAAAAACCTTCAGGCCTCTGCTAAAAAACTGAAAATGAAGAGGAACTTCACCTTTCAGCACCACAACGGCCCTAAGCCCTGCAGTACTTTTTTCTGCCCTAGTCATGGCAGAGAAGTATGCCTGTGCAGGAGTGCAATCCTGGGGAGACTGTATGGGTGACGTAGGGAAGCATCATCCATACGAAGCAAGAAGGAGGATGACAGCGCAAATAGAAGTGATGCGCCGGATGTAGGCGCTGGACCAAGCCCAGCTACACCCCTCGGACCTCCCCGCAGGTGAGTTTTCTTGTCTTGCAGGTCATGTTGGGGCAGATATACAGTGTTATAGAAGGCTGTATATCAGACCTGAAAGATGTTATCTCATTTGGTCAAACCGAGTGACAGGTTCTCTTTAAGCTGTTGTATAACACTTTTATTTAGGTATTATATGGTAGTAATATTTAGACACTGTATAGCGCTGTTACTTGGACCCAAAGGTTTAGTAAAACTGTGCTCAGGTACCATATAACTATGTTATTTGGACATTATATATTAGAAATATTGTAATGTATAGCACCGATAAGTAGACAGTATGTAGTAGCTGTTGTATAGCGCTATTTTGTCATTTTCTGGTAGTAATATTTGACTGTTGCATAGCACTTTTATTTGGGCACTTTATGGGATATTATTCCATTTCATGTAGTAATTGCTGTCTGAAGACGTCTATTGTGCCCGCTCACATTTTTTTTATACCCTGCCCATACCCGGCTGGCATCACTTAGTAACTACTTTGCATGACTTTAATTGTTGGAAAAGTGTGTGAATAATTTAAATGACTTTTGCAATGATTATTCCCACGTGTAGAAAACCATGAGCCGATGTCTAGACATTACAAAACTTATTTTTATTTTAACCCAGAATTAAGGTTTAAGAATTTGGAAATTGGAATATTTTTTTTAATTTAATTTCCAGATATAGACACTAAATGAAAGTTCTTGCGCTATTTCTGTTCTGAAACAATTATGTACCATTGGGAAATGTGAATATGTTAAAATAATAAAGTTATAGAGAATAAAAAAAGTAACCACCACTTTTCAAGAAACAGCGCCACTCTTGTCTATAGGCTGTATCTGGTATTGCAGCTCAACTCAGTTTAAGGGAATCTGACTGAGCTGTTAATACCAGTTACTGGCCATAGGGAAAACATTCTAAACCATCACTGCCCCTTTAAAACCTCCAAGTCAGTCATTGCATTATCTGGTATATTAGTCATGTTCATTTCTATAATAAACACTTCTATTTCTAATTTTGTATCTGCGCCTCCTCTACTTCCATATCTCATAATACTCAAATTGCCACATTTTTCAAAAAGACAAACTTTTTGCTTTGTGCATTCAGCTTCTATACAAACCAACATGTTGCCGTAGTTACAGACTACAAACATAACTCCTATGTAGTCTGATCCTCCTACTAGTAAAGTAGGAGGGAAACACATTTATTTTATGCATCAATTTTTATATTAAAGGCATTGCAACATTAAAGGGTTTTTGGAGAACCTTTGTTCCAGACTGAAGTTTGTTTGAAACCCCCCAAAACAATGCTTTAATCACCCTTCCTGGGTCCATCTCTGAGTCTCCCCTGCTGCTACAGTTCAGACAGTTTTGCAGCCAATCAGTGAGCTCAGCGAGTTAATGGCACAAGCTGTTCAGCTTCGCTGAGTTCATTGATTGTCTGCAGCGCTGTCAGCCAATATGTGACATAGGGAACGGTGGCAGAAACTTAGTGCTGGACCTGGGAAGGGTGAAAAAAAGCTCAGTTTTGTATTTTGCCGCCAGAAGGGAGGGATTTCTGAAAATAAGAGAACCCCTTTAATAATGGTCGACATCTTTTTTTTGGAGAAAAATTATTCCGCATTCCTTGTAAAATCACAGTTTTTGGCGCTTCATAGAGAAATTAGTCACATCATTAGGTCTCGAAATGTCAAGTCACCATATTAGCACTGGTGCACGGAGAACAAATAGATTTTTCTAGTAGGGTCTCGTGTTTCATAAACATCTTTATGAAATCAAAACTTTTCAGTGCTATATAAATGAGTATCCCCCGTAACAGATGAATATACGTGGCTGATATATAATGTAAAGTTCTGTGGAGGCGGAATGTATCCATAGCAATCCGAGATAAAATTCCGATATGCAAAATGGTCAAAAATCTCTTCCTCTGGAAACCAGCCAAACTCCGACTCTTTCATAAAACTACATATTCTATTTTGTTCCAGAATCTTACGTCAACGACAAGTTCACTTCTCACTTGTTCCAATATGGTTTATTTTTTAATGCAACTTTTACTAGAAAAAAATCGAAAAATAAAGAATGTGCTAATTTCCGAGAGGAGCATTGCACGGCGAATAAGCCTCCTTACCTTGGCGAGTCAGCTGGTATGTCACTCTCCATAAGGAGAAACGTTACCCCTTAGAGCTTAAAATTAGGAAGAACCGATGTCTCCACCCTCACCTTACCCTCCAGTTGGGTCAAAAAAAATCCAAATTTTTAATATACAAATTCTGTAGAATATCACAACATGCCAGCAACTCTCCCTGACAGGCTGGAACACACATCACAACCACTGGGTGGTCAAACATAGACACATATAGCATGAAGATCTTTCAACCGAGTTTCATAAAGTCATGTTTTTTTTTCAAATTGGTCATCTAGGGATTTGACACATCTATGTTAATAAAGGAACATTTGGGGAAAAAAATGGAGCATCATGTTATGATTAATGCAGGGTCTGCAGGGGTGGAGTAATTATCTTATTATAAGTTGTGAATGTCTGTGTCTTGCTCCGCCCCCGCAGATCCTGCACTGGGATTGCACTATGTATAGGCTTGATCTGGAGTGATAACTAGTGCAGCGTCTTTGAGGACGGAATATAGCACAGTAATTCTCTTTTTGGTGAGTTGTGAATGTCTGTGTCTTGCTCCGCCCCCACAGGTCCTGCACTGGGATTGCACAATGTATAGGTTTGATCTAGAGTTATAACTAGTGCAGCGTCTGTGAGGTCGGAACATAACACAGTAATTCTCTTTTTTGGTGAGTTGTGAATGTCTGTGTCTTGCTCCGCCCCCGCAGAGCCTGCACTGGGATTGCACAATGTATAGGTCTGATGAGGAGTGATAACTAGTGCAGGAACTGTGAGGTCAGAACATAACATAGTAATTCTCTTTTTTGGTGAGTTGTGAATGTCTGTGTCTTGCTCCGCCCCTGCAGAGCCTGCACTGGGATTGCACTATGTATAGGCTTGATCTGGAGTGATAACTAGTGCAGCGTCTGTGAGGTCGGAACATAACACAGTAATTCTCTTTTTTGGTGAGTTGCGAATCTCTGTGTCTTGCTCCGCCCCTGCAGATCCCGGGTTTGCACAATGTATAGATTTTGTCTGGAGTGTTTCTTTGCACAGGTCTACAATGCATCGACGCTATATCAAATTACAAAATGTGGTCCCTCTCCTAAACTTCAACCTTTAACTTGCCATCTCTTTCCATACTTTGTTAATTACCAAAAATGCCACCATATACTTGACTTGTATCATCTTAAACCTTTCTCCCAAAAAATCCATCAAAGCCTTTCGGATACATTAAACACCCCTCCTTGACACTACTGCTAATGGGCCCTATGAGTAAAGGGGTCACAGCTATGTTATTTCACGGTGAGAATCGGTGCAGGATTGTCTTCTCTTGAAAAACGAAATTTATAACAAAGGAGGGACTGGAAAATTGGCCGATGAGTCATAAATGTAGGTTTGGGGTGATAAAACCTGCCCAGATCCCAATTTGGTGTTTACTCCAGGATCCTTCTCGGCTACAGGGTTTTTCCTTATCAACTCTCTACAAGTTTCCCACTGATCCTGAGAATGGGGCTCTGAAATCGAGTAGGGATCACACATGGGTGCCACCTCTTTCGTCGTTCTCTATAGGACTGGCGGAAAAAGACGATTACTGTACTTGACCATCCAATAGAAAATGAATGGAGCATGCGTGACCATGACCACCACTCCATTCTGATAGGACCTGAACTTGGACAGGTGATAACTTTTAATGATGAGGATAACCCTTTACTAATTATGCTGTTATCATTGCAGATGCTAAGAGCTAATAAACCCCCAAAATGAATAAACCCCAGAAAGTTACTCTGATCCAACTTCAGCCCAAAAGTAGTTAATGCACCTCATCTAAAAGGGACAACAGCCAGGATTGGAGATAACTCTGATTCTGGCAGTTAAACCTTTAGATACTGCGGCGGGGTACAATAAGAGGAGTGAGACTCAATTTGTGACCGTTGGACGCCAATGGGTTGTTATTGAAGCCAGGGGCTTAACATAGGCCCTGATATCTGCCTTCTCACTACACCCATTATCTCTACCCCAAATTGTATAGCCAACAGGTCAAATACAATATAATACTGAGGATCTTAATAGTAAATGAGTGATCAAGACCATAGTCCCCTCATGGAAAAAATAAAAGTAAAAAAAAAAAAAAATTATATATATATATAAAAAAGAGAAAAATTGAAAAAACAAACAAACACAAAATAAAGTTTTCTTGTCAATTAAAAATGCTTTGTTATGGAAAAAATAAACAAGAGATGCATAATTTATTTGATCCCCAAATTACATGCTACATAGGCACAAGGAAACATCTGATGGTTCCAGGATTGAATATATTGTATATGATGTCATGGAGCCACTTTTTGGTGACACTCGTGTCTACATTGCACAGAGTTGCATGGATGCCACGTGCCTCCATACCGGCTATGTGCACCCATCTCGGCTATGTGCACCCATCTCGGACATACACATGAGTTCCGGCATCAAGCTCCGGCCAATGGTAATTATTACAACATATTTCTTTAGTTTTTCACTTTACTAAATTAAAAAATAAAACATATTTAACACAATTTTTTAAGCTCTTATTTTCTTTGTAAAAAAGGGTAAAAATAATTATAATAAAAAAATTTGTTAAATGGCATGGATTGCTCTGTTCTGATGATTGGCGGGGTCCCTAGGTCCTGAGATCCCACCGATCAGTCAAAGCGCATCGTGGAAATGTACAGTTACTGCATGAGCGGTGACCGGACCTTTAGACTTAGACTTGGTCACAAGTCCGTTTTTCACTTACGAGAAAATCCAACTTTATTCACTGATCTCGATCCAAGTTACATCAGTTTTTCTCATACTTGAAAACAAAGCATATGTGAGAATTGGACCTACTCAGATGGCATCTAAGTGCTGTCCGAGTTTTTCACTGACCCACAGATTTGTATTGTCAATTTCGATCAATATCAAACTTGACTATGAGATTTTGCGCAGACCGATAGGTTTGCGAAAAATCACGATGTGGACCACATTCACTATTATAGGTATGAATGCTATCTATGAAAAACATGTATGGCATCTGAATGAGTTCACACTATTGAGCTGCTCATGCAGGAACTTTTCACTTCAGATTGGTGTTTTGACCAAAAGGTGAGGAATTCACAACCCGAACGTCCCTCTCCACCCATATACCTATCGGTAGCACAGAGCATCTTTTGAAATCTATGAAAATAGTTTTTTAAATGATAGTTATTTTGTAAGCAATAAAAGCAAGCAAGCAAATAATACAACATTAAAAAAAGGTATCATGGATAGAAAAAAGTAAAAATAACAACAATCAATAATTTTTATATACAATATAGCAAAAGTAGAGCAGCAAAAATATAACATAGCATTAAATAAAAAGAAAAATAGTGTAGAAAGATCAAAGAAAAAGAAAAGGTGTAGAAAGATCAAAGGGAAAAGGTGTGGAAAGAACGAACAAAAAAGGTGTAGTGAAAATAAACAAAAAAGTGTGGAAAGAATGAAGAAAAAAGTGTAAAAAGAACAAACAAACGAAAGTGTAGAAAGAACTAACAAATAAAGTGTAGAAAGAGCAAATGAAAAGATGTAGAAAGAACAAACAAAAAAGTGTGGAATGAACGAACAAAAAAAGTGTAGAAAGAGTGAACAAAAAAGTGTAGAAAGAACTAACAAAAAAAGTGTAGAAAAAGCAAATAAAAAAGATGCAGGAAGATTAAAAAAAAAAGTGTGTCCAAATAGCAAAAACAAGGTGTATAAAGAACGAACAAAAAAGTGTAGAAAGAACAAACGAAACAGATGTAGAAATAGCAAAAACAAGGTGTATAAAGAATGAACAAAAATGTGTAGAGTGAACGAACAAAAAAGTGTAGAAAGAACAAACAAAACAGGTGTCGAAATTGCAAATACAAGGTGTATAAAGAATGAACAAAAAGTGTAGAATGAACGAACAAAAAAGTGTAGAAAGAACAAACGAAACAGATGTAGAAATAGCAAAAACAAGGTGTATAAAGAACAAACAAAAAAGTGTAGAAAGAACAAGAAAAAAGTATAGATGGAGCAAACAAACAGGTGTAGACAGAACGAACAAAAAAAGGTGTAGAAAGAACATATTAGGGTATAAAATTGGTGTAGAAAATAAAATAAATAAAGATAAATATATATAATAGACAATAACAAAGGGAAAACTATAAAGAAAATTAAAAGAATATCTAAATTAAAAAAAACCCACAACATTATTGAAAAAAAACACTGAGGAAAGAGTTGAATATTTCATTTTCTCCTGGGATAATGAGAAGTACTACAGTAAATGCTGGATCCCGGGCAGACTTATCCCAGTGTAATCCCACAGGCACAGTTGGAGTCCAGAGCGGCACCTGCTACATTGGAATTCAGTGGGATAAATGAGTATAATACCCTTATCCAAACAGTCCTTCATATCCAGGACGTTCCTTAGTCGGTGACTACTTAGTGTTTATCCGGAGTATTTCCAGTGCTTGAACTTCCCATTCAGGCAGTCACCGGAGGGTTTAACATTAACCCACCACCAACTTCATTGGTGCGATATAAAAAAAAATAAAATGTTATAATCCCGTCATGAAAACGCCAGGCACGCCCGGTGATGTGCACGGTCTGTGGCGGGCATCTGTTTTATGGAACAGAAACACTTCACAAAAGTGCGGGGGATTAACACGGCTCACGTTGACCTATTTATAGCACAATGACTGGAATCCTGGTGGTGGCACGAACGCGGCAATACCCTAAATCCCAGGCACTTATAGTCTATTATTCTCCACACAATGGAAGCCAAGAAATATTTTACGCTTGAAAATTCTTTATTGCAAGTGTTTGGCATAATCAAGTGCCCGCTACAAGTAGATAATGCCGCTCTACACAAACACTAAGAGTCCGATTCATCATTTGAAAAAAAATTTTTTAGTCACTTTTATTTATTTATTTTTTTGCCTTGATGTTTCTTTTTTGCAACAAATTATTCGCCTTTGTAAATTTTTCGCGTGATCAAAAATGCTCTTTATTTTTGTCTTGTACCCCTTTTTTTGCACATTTTTAGAGTAAAGAAGTCACATATGTCGCATAGTAAAATGTCGCCTAATATGAGCAGAATTTGCATTGCATAAAATTAATCCAAAAAGGGCGCTAGTGTAGATTTGCGCAAGCGTTTTGAGATTTTTTTTAAAAAGTTGCAATCGGCTGAAAACGTTTAGAAAACAAAAAACAGGCTCACAATGAAAAGAACCAAGCGGATGCATAAAATAGACATAACAAAAGGCACAAATAAAATATTAGGCTAAAATCTCCAAAATCTAGGCAAAAAAAAGGTCTAAATGGAATAATGAAACAGACACAAGGGTGCAACTTGCTGAACTTTTGACGGAATGTACTTTGGATTTTTTTAAAGTTTTTGTTACTTAAGTGTAAAAGAGAAATAAGGGGTTATTTTTTATTATTATACTTTATTAAAGAAACAAATAAAACATTTCCTGGGGTCATCCATAAAGGATACAGACACTTCCTTACTGTATTGTCTATATAGGCAGTGCAGCAGGAGTGGTGTGCAATGAATAGGAGACAATGGTCAGAAAAGTGTCAATGTACTAATACAGTCTGCAGGAAGTGATGGAATACAGCCACGCCCCCGAGGAACAGCCAGTGACAAAGTAGCTGCTTAGACAGTCTTATCTAATTGTATAATGCATAGTGTTTAGTAAACTCCTTCATCTATATCGTCCACCATACATTAGAGCCCTCCTTTCCAGTAAAACCACCTCCACCTTCATAATGGCAGTCCTCTATTTGGGCCTATTAGGACATGTGCGTGTCACAGAGGCCGGACTCCTTGATGTGAGCCAAAATTGAGAGTTACTCAATAAGGACAGTCCCACACTGGCCATTATATGGACAGCCACTTGTTTGAAAATCCAGATTAATTTATCATCTTCTTCTGTTACCAAGGTTGCTATTAAACCATAAACCTTTCACAACAACAAAATGGCTTGGAGGACCCCAATATCTTCTCACTTTCCGTTTTAATTGTTTATTTAACGTCGACCCTTACCTGTAAATATAATGCAATGACTGGTTCTGTCACAGTCTACACAGTAAAGCTGGAAATAGAGCTATTGTGCTCGCAATGACTAAAAACTGCTGTTCAGCTGAACTGTATTTATTGGGGTGAGTCCTGACGATCCCACATTCCACTCAATTATGGAGGTGTCATCCTCTGTAAACAATTAAATCGGAGGAAAGCTACTTCCCTGTAGAATTCTACTTCTTTGTGAATAAAACTTTCCAGCTACTAGGAAACCAGCATGATTTACTATAGTTTCTGATGTAAAAAAAAATGAGCAAATTGATTCGATGTGTCACAATTTTAAGAATTTGCGGAATGTGACAAATTTGAATAATCTATGATTGCATGTATGAATCACCAAAATTGGTTGTGGAGTAAGTTTGCATCAGTCAGAAAAGAATCACATGACTTTGGGCTTGCTTTCCAATAATGCCTTGAAGCTATCACAACACATGGTATACCACAGATAATCAAGAGAGCCTATTTCAGCCTGTATAAAAGCAAAGGCAGGGAATGCAGCAGCCAATTTGTAGTAAATCAAGATAGTGAGAGGACGTCACATATCACAGCTTGAGATTGGGAGAGAAAACCATTAAACACTCAAGAAACTGTACAGATAATGCGTGACAGCTCAGCAGAGAAGAAGATTAATGTGTGAGATATTAGTGTCATACAATTGAAGGCGTACTATTGATTCTCCAGAAATTGAATTTCAAGAGAAGATTCGATGAATCTGGCAAATTTGGGTTTTAAAAAATTCACTTGTCTCTAGATGTGAAATGAAAAAAAAAATTAAATCGAAATGGTGAAAAATGTACTTAATTTTGTAGGAAATAAAAAAATACATAAAAAAAGATGATTACTACAAATCTTTTCTTTTTATTTTTTTATTTGTTTTTACAAAAATGTTTGCAAATATAATATCTATCCAGTAATTTCAATACTAATTCTTAAAATTACATAGTAATAATATATATATATATATATATATATATATATATATATACATATATATATATATATATATATTTTGAGGGAGGATCTTTGCCACCACTTGTAACAAACAGAAATAGTTTAAAATGGAAGGAAAGTTTTTTTTATTTAGGCCATTATTACGGAGTAATTGACATAGTGTCTGTACTAAACCATCCTAATCAGAGAACAGATTTGGCTAATTGATCCTTAATGAGGATTGTGATCCTGCGGGTTTTCTTGGCCGCCATTAATATTTCAATTTCCGAATATAATACATTTTGTTTGTGAGGAATCAACATAAATTATAATCATGGTCATATTCCCAATCACTCTAATAATGGTGGATCTTGCCGGACTTGACAATCCAATTTAGCGGCTAAAAAATAGATTTTTTTGTATGTGACTGATTTGCTGAAGTTATATTTTAACTACTTGAACTATTGATGTCTGGTTTGGAAATTCACTTCTTTAAGAGAAAAACTAATAAAAAAAAGTTATCAGGGATTTATAAGATTTTTCTTGTAGCTTAATTATCAGAAAATGGAAAGTTTGCAGCTTTTTGACTGCATTGTGCCCACTGTACGGATGGTGGAGGACGATAATGCTAGCGGCTGTCCTCGGACCCTCGGCTCCAGTGATGGGAAATCTTAATCATCAGCACAAGACATTGTGGACAATTATAGCTTCAGCTTTGTGGGAACAGTTTGGGGAAGACCCTTATCTGTCCACCATGACTGTCCAGTTCCCCACAGAAATGGAGGTGGAACATGATCGGTCACACACAGCCCGGACTTAAGCCTCAACGGAAATTGTGAGTCCAGCCTCCCCCAACATCAGGGACTGACCCCACAAATGCTCCTCTGGATGAAAGGGCAAAGAAGTCCCACAGACGCCTCCAAAATCTTGTAGAAATCCTTCCTAGAAGAGCACAAGGTAGAGGGATGACTCCATATTAATTTCTATGGATGTAGACCTGCAGGTGGATTATGGAGGTGCACCGATGGTGCACCGATGCTTTCCTCCACACACTGTATATTGCACGCTGATGATGTTTGACCTCCAGTAATGTTGTCTTCTGCTAGATTCAAGAAATTCCATCTTCACCTACATGATGGCCTTCACCTACATGATGTCAGCTGCAGCTGCCTACGAGCTTCTTTTATGAGCAGCACAATATGGACTGATGAAAAAAATTGGCCTATTTTCAGAGATTGTTCATTAATTCGTTGATGGTTGGCAACGTAGTTGTCCATGGTTTCCAGTGAAATTAAACTGCGGGGGGTGAAGAGAAATTAACAAATGGGTAAAAACATCAAAGCAATGGTGGAGGGTCTGACCAACTTGGACTCTGAACAATTACAGAAAATAATGTAGCATAGACCGCTAGTGCACATGCGTGACCACCACGGGATTCACTGTTCGATGCAGCAGTGGTCACACACATGAGCATCATTTCCTCACTATTCCTGC
Source organism: Ranitomeya variabilis (assembly GCF_051348905.1). Taxonomy (NCBI): domain Eukaryota; kingdom Metazoa; phylum Chordata; class Amphibia; order Anura; family Dendrobatidae; genus Ranitomeya; species Ranitomeya variabilis. The sequence goes on along the minus strand of NC_135234.1, from coordinate 757,345,928 downwards.
CGCAGAGGACGGAGCTGTGGTCACGCATGATCCCATAGAACTGAATGGACCAATGACCATGCATACACACTGCTGTTCCCTTTGGATGGAGGACAAAGACCACTGTTCTCCTGATCTGCAGGGGGTCCAAGTGGTCAAACCCCCACCGATCTTACATTTATCATCTATTCTGAGGAACAGTATGGCGCATGTGCAGCCACTTCTCTCCTCACTTCCATGGAAGCAGTTATTACGCATGCGCACTATCTCTCCCATAATCCTGTACAAAGAACCTTTTAACCTGCAGCCTCGTAATGTAATTAGCTTGTTTTCCCTGTGCACTTTATTATCTAGTATTAATATTTGAAGACACAGAGTCTGAAACTCTGCGGCGATCGGTATTTGCATTTCTGACAGGGAATTGGCAGCGAGTGCAGCCATGTATAGTGTTAGTGCGATGGTGGATGAGCAAGCGCCATGAGCTCGTCACTTCTGTCTCAGATACATTTCGTTACGATCTCTCTCAGAAAGTGTGAACGCCTGTTTGGATATGTCAGGTCTGTAATTAGTTGCATGGTCCGGCCAAGTTTTCAGTTGTAAAGATTCCAAAACAATATAAAGTCTATGCGCTCAATCCAAATTGACAAGTTCTTTGCGTTTTTTGCAAAGAGGAAGATGAGTTTATGGAACGATTACACGATGATTGAGAGCTGGAATCTCTTTCGATCCAACCTCACTGAGATGTACCATTGCATGATTGATTCACGAGCTTCTAATAGCAAAGCACCTGCAGAAGATGTGGAGACATTCCCCCTAAAAGCACCAACTATAGATAAAAGTCCTTAGAAAGTTTGAAAACTTGAGGAAGAACGCGTTAGTAGGGCAGTGAGGGTGTGATGAAGCTGTAATGTAACCACAGTAATTATGAAGCTGTGCACAAGTAAGACTAGAGTGTTAAGAAGTTAAGGGTTAGGGTTATTGATGTGTTTGCACCAGGGGGTTTATGAAGTTGTCCCATCAGTGGGAGTATGAAGATGTGCACCAGTGCGAAAATGGAATGGGGCAACGGAGGGATTATGGAAGAGTGTACCTCAGAGTCTCTATCGAGGATCTATGCAGGTGGGAACCAAAGGTAGTATTGAGCTGTGCCCCAGTGGGGATAAAGAAAGTTGCATTCGTGACCGATACAGAAGATATACACTATTGAATCTATGAAGGTGCACAGAGTACAGGTGTGCACTATTGAGTGTACAGAAGTGTATATTAAAATGTACACCAGTGGGACTACTGAGTTGTACATTGCGTATATGTGGATCTGGGTAACAGTGGAGATAAGGAGGTGTCCACCATTGGTATTATAGAAGGCGTGAACTATCAAGTCTATGGAGGTATACACAAGTGGGTGTATTAAGATGTACACCAGTGGGATTATCCAGTTTTGCTCTGGGCATATGTAGATCTGGGTGACAGTGGAGATAAGGAGGTGTCCACCAGTGGGATTATAGAAGGCGTGGACTATCAAGTCTGTGGAGGTATACAGAACGGGGTCTATTAAGATGTACCCCAGTGGGACTATCGGGTTGTGCACAGTGTTTATGTGGAAAAGGGTGACAGTGGAGATAAGGACTTGGAGGTGTCCACCGGTGGGATTATATAATGTGTAGACTATCAAGTCTGTGGAGGGAGGTATACAGAAGATCGAGTTGTACACTGTGTATATGGGGATCTGGGTAACAGTGGAGATAAGGAGGTGTCCACCGGTGGGATTATAGAAGGCATGGACTATCAAGGCTGTGAAGGTATACAGAAGCGGGTCTATTAAGATGTATCTCAGTGGGACTATTGAGTTGTGGAAAAGGGTGACAGTGGAGATAAGGACTCGGAGGTGTCCACCAGTGGTATTAAAGAATGCGTGGACTATCAAGTCTGTAGGGGTATACAGAAGTGGGTCTATTAAGATGTACCCAAGAAGTATTACTAAGTTGTACACTGTATATATCTGGATCTGGGTAACAGTGGAGATAAGGAGGTGTCCCACCAGTGGGATCATAGAAGGCGTGGAGTGGACTATCAAGTCTGTGGAGGAATACAGAAGTGGGTCTACTAAGATGTACCCCAGTGGGACCATCGAGTTGTGCACTGTGTATATGTGGATCTGGGTGGCAGTGGAGATAACGAGGTGTCCACCGGTGGGGTTATAGAAGGCGTGGACTATCAAGTCTATGAAGTTATAAGGAAGAGTTGAGGTGCTGGTCCAGAATGTGTCCTGCTCCTATTTCTACTTTAGAAAAACCTAACATTTACTAACCCTTCTCATTTGTATCCCAAGCAGGAGAGAAGGACATAGTGACCTTGTGGCCAGTTTCCCTTTGCATAGTTGTCCCTTGTTACACGGTTTTCTCGAATGATGACGAGGTTCTACATCTATTGTGTGTAAACTCTTTTGCACTTGGTTTGTTCCTATCCTCTAATGAGCATTTTTTCTGTGCTCGTTTTAATGTTTTTGTAATGTTTTTGTAATATGACACATGGTCGTTACTGTTCATCATCTACTTCTCTGCCCAGTAAAAAAAGAAAAAGCCTTAACAAATACCGTACTTAACAAGCTTCTCTTCTCCCACTTCAGTTTCTAGAATGAATGTCTCCAGTTTCAGGATGTTTCGTCTTCACTAACTGAATTATGAATCCCACCAGGGAATACATTTTTAGGTGTGTTTTGCCAAAGATAAGAAATCAATCATTGTGCTGTCAGGTTTCCGAAAAGCAACTGCTGTTGACAGTGAATTTGTTACTTTGCTCCCGAGGAACGAATTGAATACATTTTCTTAAGTTATATCCTCTGGCTTATAATAGAATGTTTCTTGCACATTTTTCTCTATTTATCTGAAGAACAGAGCTCTTCCCTCACTATTGGGTCCAGGCCTCTGCCCATGCTTTGACCTTGACCTTGAAGACAGAGGAAAAGTCATCCAAAAATACTGCACTTTGCAAAAAGCTCGAGCACAAGTTGAAAACTGCCTGAGGGTGACAGTCACTGTCCATGACAATATGTACTACTCGATCAATTGAAAATTTGCCAAAATTTACCAAAATTTTTACACTTTTTCATTCATACGTTGTTAGATTAGAGCTAGCTTAGATTCCTTCTAGAGTATTTGGATTGATCAGTCTCTCAGGGAACCCATTCCAATATTATTACATATTAGGTGGTCTAGAACTGATCGGTAACATCATGCCCCAAAATATTTACAAAATTGAGACTTTGCAGAGCTAAAGAAAGTCTTCCATTGATGGATGCACTGATGAGTTCAGCAGAAAAATGGAGCTGTCAATCAAGACCAAGGTGAGGTCGAAGTGTTGGTTAGGGTTTATAGAATAGAGCCATAGCACGAGCCAGACTTGAGGCCGCCCTCATGGCACCTGGTAGCTCATTTGCATAAGTAGGAAAATGTATTGGGAAGACTATCTATTCAGACTATTAAGTAAACTGACACTGAAAGTCTCGGTTCTTTCTCACAGATACATTATGTTCTAAGCTATAAGGATGCAATGCATGCCAACCTGAATATCATGGGGTCAGCACTGGGTAATCTCTCATTAATTATACGCCTACGAGTAATATCATATAATTAACAGATGGGAACAATGTGACTTGCTAATTATCACTGGATGTCCCATGTCATGATCTCTGCAGGCAGAGATCATAGCAAGCCTATAGAGGGACAAGCTCTCGGAAGATGGAACTATACTGACCATGAACTAAGCCTGCCGCGCAACTAGAAATAGCCAGGTAGCATTTCCTATTTATTGCTAGATGCCCAGCTCTGGCCTAAGACCTAAATAGCTAGCAGAGGGAAATATAAGACCTGGCTCACCTCTAGAGAAATATTCCAAAGAAGACAGTAGCCCCCCACATATAATGACGGTGAGTTCAGATGAAACAACAAACGCAGCAGGAAAATAGTCTTAGCAAATTTGAGGTCCGCTTACTAGATAGCAGAAGACAGATAGTATACTTTCATGGTCAGCAGAAAAACACTAACAAAACACCATCCAGAGATTACCTTAAACTCTGGCATTAACTCATAACACCAGAGTAGCAATCCCTGATCAACGAGAGCTTTCCAGACACAGTAACAAAACTTCAGCTGTGAACTGGAACAAATAGGCAAAACGAAACATGGACAAAAGTCCAACTTATCTAGTAGTTGTCAGAAGCAGGAACAAGCACTGAGAGGCATCAGATAACATTGTTGACCGGCAAGAAACCACCAGAGAAATGAGCTTAAATAGCGACACCCACTACTGATGGAAACAGGTGAAACAGGAAAGAGGATGACAAGTCCAATTCCACAAGCGGCCACCGGGGGAGCCCAGAATCCAAATTCACAACAGTACCCCCCCCTCAAGGAGGGGGCACCGAACCCTCACCAGATCCACCAGGGCGACCAGGATGAGCCCTATGGAAGGCACGAACAAGATCAGAAGCATGAACATCAGATGCATTGACCCAAGAATTATCCTCCTGGCCGTAACCCTTCCAATTGACCAGATACTGGAGTCTCCGTCTGGAAACACGAGAGTCCAAAATTTTCTCCACAACGTACTCCAACTCACCCTCAACCAACACCGGAGCAGGAGGCTCAACTGAAGGTACAACAGGTACCTCATACCTGCGCAATAACGACCGATGAAAAACGTTATGAATGGAAAAGGACGCAGGGAGGTCCAAACGGAAAGAAACAGGATTAAGAATCTCCAATATTCTATAAGGGCCGATGAACCGAGGTTTAAACTTAGGAGAAGAGACCCTCATAGGGACAAAACGAGAAGACAACCACACCAAATCTCCAACACAAAGCCGAGAACCAACACGACGATGACGGTTGGCAAAACGCTGAGTCTTCTCCTGGGACAACTTCAAATTGTCCATAACCTGCCCCCAGATGTGATGCAATCTCTCCACCACCGCATCCACTCCAGGACAATCCGAGGATTCCACCTGACCGGAGGAAAATCGAGGGTGAAACCCCGAATTACAGAAAAACGGGGACACCAAGGTGGAAGAGCTGGCCCGATTATTGAGGGCGAACTCTGCCAATGGCAAAAAAGCAACCCAATCATCCTGGTCAGCAGAGACAAAACACCTCAGATATGTCTCCAGGGTCTGATTAGTCCGCTCGGTCTGGCCATTAGTCTGAGGGTGAAAAGCAGATGAAAAAGACAAATCTATGCCCATCCTAGCACAGAATGCCCGCCAAAATCTAGACACAAATTGGGTACCTCTGTCAGAAACAATATTCTCAGGAATACCGTGCAATCGGACAACATTCTGAAAAAACAGAGGAACCAACTCAGAAGAAGAAGGCAACTTGGGCAGAGGAACCAAATGGACCATTTTAGAGAAACGGTCACAGACCACCCAGATGACAGACATCTTCTGGGAAACAGGCAGATCTGAAATAAAATCCATCGAGATGTGTGTCCAAGGCCTCTTAGGAATAGGCAAGGGCAACAGCAGTCCGCTAGCCCGAGAACTACAAGACTTGGCCCGAGCACAAATGTCACATGACTGCACAAAGACTCGCACATCTCGTGACAGGGAAGGCCACCAGAAGGATCTTGCCACCAAATCCCTGGTACCAAAAATTCCGGGATGACCTGCCAATGCAGAAGAATGTACCTCAGAGATGACTCTACTGGTCCAATCCTCCGGAACAAACAGTCTATCAGGCGGACAACGATCCGGTCTATCCGCCTGAAACTCTTGCAAGGACCGCCGCAGATCAGGAGAAACGGCCGACAAAATTACTCCCTCCCTAAGGATACCTGTGGGTTCAGCATTACCAGGAGAGTCCGGGTCAAAACTCCTAGAAAGGGCATCTGCCTTAACATTCTTAGAACCCGGTAGGTATGACACCACAAAATTAAAGCGAGAAAAAAATAAAGACCAGCGCGCCTGTCTAGGATTCAGGCGCCTGGCAGTCTCAAGATAAATCAAATTTTTGTGGTCAGTCAATACCACCACCTGATGCTTAGCCCCCTCTAGCCAATGGCGCCACTCCTCAAACGCCCACTTCATGGCCAAAAGCTCCCTATTCCCAACATCATAATTCCGCTCTGCGGGCGAAAATTTGCGAGAAAAGAAGGCACAAGGCCTAATGACGGAGCAGTCGGAACCTTTCTGCGACAACACTGCCCCAGCTCCGATCTCCGAAGCGTCAACCTCAACCTGAAAAGGCAGATTCACATCAGGCTGACGTAACACAGGGGCAGAGGCAAAACGGTGCTTAAGCTCCTGAAAGGCCTCTACAGCATGAGGGGACCAATTAGCAACATCAGCGCCATGTCTGGTCAAATCAGTCAGTGGTTTAACGACATCCGAAAAACCAGCAATAAATCGGCGGTAAAAGTTGGCAAAGCCCAAAAATCTCTGAAGACCCTTAAGAGAGGAGGGCTGAGTCCAGTCACAAATAGCTTGCACCTTGACGGGATCCATCTCAATGGAAGAGGGAGAAAAAATATACCCCAAAAAGGAAATTTTCTGGACCCCAAAAACGCACTTAGACCCCTTCACACATAAAGAATTAGACCGCAGAACCTGAAAAACTCTCCTGACCTGCTGGACATGAGAGTCCCAGTCATCAGAAAAAATCAGAATATCATCCAGATATATTATCATAAATTTATCCAGAAAATCGCGGAAAATATCATGCATAAAAGACTGGAAAACTGAAGGGGCATTAGAAAGACCAAAAGGCATGACCAAATACTCAAAGTGGCCCTCGGGCGTATTAAATGCGGTCTTCCACTCATCCCCCTGCCTGATCCGCACCAAATTATACGCCCCACGAAGATCAATTTTAGAGAACCACTTAGCACCCTCTATACGAGCAAACAAATCAGTAAGCAATGGCAATGGGTATTGGTACTTAACAGTGATCTTATTCAGAAGCCGATAATCAATACATGGTCTCAAAGAGCCGTCCTTTTTTGAGACAAAGAAAAACCCAGCTCCCAAGGGAGAAGAAGATGGACGAATATGTCCCTTTTCCAAAGACTCCTTTATATATTCCCGCATAGCAGCATGTTCCGGCACAGACAGATTAAACAAACGACCCTTTGGATATTTGCAACCCGGTATCAAATCTATGGCACAATCGCACTCACGGTGCGGAGGTAACGACCCAAGCTTGGGTTCGTCAAAGACGTCTTGATAATCTGAGAGGAACTCAGGGACTTCAGAGGGAATGGACGACGAAATAGAAACCAAAGGTAAGTCCCCATGAATACCCTTACATCCCCAGCTCAACACAGACATTGCTCTCCAGTCCAAGACTGGATTGTGAGACTGCAACCATGGCAATCCCAGTACCAAATCGTCATGTAAATTATACAGCACCAGGAAACGAATAATCTCCTGGTGATCCGGATTGATACGCATGGTTACTTGTGTCCAGTATTGTGGTTTATTATTAGCCAATGGGGTGGAGTCAATCCCCTTCAGAGGAATAAGAGTCTCCAAAGGCTCTAAATCAAAACCACAACGATTGGCAAAGGACCAATCCATAAGACTCAGAGCGGCGCCAGAGTCAACATAGGCGTCCGTGGCAATGGATGACAAAGAGCAAATCAGGGTTACAGACAAAATAAACTTAGACTGAATGGTGCCAATGGAAACAGACTTATCAAGCTTCTTTGTACGCCTAGAGCATGCTGATATAACATGAGTAGAATCCCCACAATAGAAGCACAATCCATTCTTCCGTCTAAAATTCTGTCGCTCGCTCCTGGACAGAATTCTATCACACTGCATACTTTCTGGCGTCTTTTCCATAGACACCGCCAGATGGTGCACCGGTTTGCGCTCCCGCAGACGCCTATCAATCTGAATAGCCATTGTCATGGACTCATTCAGACCTGCAGGCACAGGGAACCCCACCATAACATCCTTAACGGCATCAGAGAGACCTTCTCTGAAAGTTGCCGCCAAGGCGCACTCATTCCACTGAGTAAGCACAGACCATTTACGGAATTTTTGGCAGTAAACCTCAGCTTCGTCTTGCCCCTGAGATAGTGCCATCAAAGTTTTTTCTGCCTGAAGTTCCAAATGAGGTTCCTCATAAAGCAAGCCCAAGGCCAGAAAAAACGCATCCACATCGCGCAACGCAGGATCCCCTGCTGGCAATGAGAAGGCCCAATCTTGAGGGTCACCCCTGAGCAAGGAAATCACAATCCTAACCTGCTGAGCAGGGTCTCCAGCTGAACGAGACCTCAGGGACAAATAAAGCTTACAATTATTTCGGAAATTCTGGAAGCTAGCTCTATTCCCTGTGAAGAACTCCGGCAAAGGAATTCTCGGCTCAGATACTGGAGCATGTACCACAAAATCTTGTAAATTTTGTACTTTCGTGATGAGATTATTCAAACCCGCAGTTACACTCTGAAGATCCATTATTGTCAGGTGCACACAGAGCCATACAGAGATTAGGAGGAGAGAGAGAAAAAAGACTGCAGCAAGGCAAACTGGAGGAAAAAAAAAAAAAAAAAAAAATTCCAGCAGACTTCTTATAACTCTCCTTTCTCAACCTGGGTCTTTAACACTTTACTGGCCGGTCAAACTGTCATGATCTCTGCAGGCAGAGATCATAGCAAGCCTATAGAGGGACAAGCTCTCGGAAGATGGAACTATACTGACCATGAACTAAGCCTGCCGCGCAACTAGAAATAGCCAGGTAGCATTTCCTATTTATTGCTAGATGCCCAGCTCTGGCCTAAGACCTAAATAGCTAGCAGAGGGAAATATAAGACCTGGCTCACCTCTAGAGAAATATTCCAAAGAAGACAGTAGCCCCCCACATATAATGACGGTGAGTTCAGATGAAACAACAAACGCAGCAGGAAAATAGTCTTAGCAAATTTGAGGTCCGCTTACTAGATAGCAGAAGACAGATAGTATACTTTCATGGTCAGCAGAAAAACACTAACAAAACACCATCCAGAGATTACCTTAAACTCTGGCATTAACTCATAACACCAGAGTAGCAATCCCTGATCAACGAGAGCTTTCCAGACACAGTAACAAAACTTCAGCTGTGAACTGGAACAAATAGGCAAAACGAAACATGGACAAAAGTCCAACTTATCTAGTAGTTGTCAGAAGCAGGAACAAGCACTGAGAGGCATCAGATAACATTGTTGACCGGCAAGAAACCACCAGAGAAATGAGCTTAAATAGCGACACCCACTACTGATGGAAACAGGTGAAACAGGAAAGAGGATGACAAGTCCAATTCCACAAGCGGCCACCGGGGGAGCCCAGAATCCAAATTCACAACAGTCCCATATCCCACAGATATCAGCAGCCACTGTGTGACAAATCATTGAGTGCACGGAGTGCAAAACAAACTATATAACATGAAAAAATGGCAACTTCACACGAATTCAGATATTTTCATTAAAGGGGTAGTCCACTACTTACAAAGGTATTAAGGGGTAATCTACAAGTCTGCAATCACTCTACGTGACAGCAGAAACCTCACAGCACGCGTATTCCACACTGTAAGGAGTTTCCAGTGCCGGTGTCTGGAGCAGCGAGTGCATGACGGCAAGGATAGGATTTCATACATTCAGTCACATGCCGACTAGTAGGACACAGTCTAGTCGTAATATGTCTGAAAGTATGAAAATTGCACACTTGCCGCAACGCATGACCGCTTGCACTCAGCGCCAGCACCGGAGAGTCCTGGCAGAGGGTAGTGTGCATGGTGTGAGGATTCACAAGTCTGCAGTCACAACGAGTGACTGTGGACTTGTAGCTTTACCAATTCACCCCCCAGCCTGTTTTCACCTTCAGGAGCAGGCCAAATTTTACAATTCTAACCAGTGTTTCTTTTTAAAGTTATAATTCTTGAACTCTTCAATGGATCCCACGGTTTCTAAGATTATTTTTTTGTTTCATATTGTACTTCATGATAGTGGTAAAATTCCTTTGATATTACTTGCCTTTTAGTTGTGAAAAAATTGAAAATTTTTGCAATTTTCAAACTTTTAATTTTTATGGTCTTAAACCAGAGAATTATGTCACTCAAAATAGATAACAAAGTACATTTACCACATGTCTACTTTACATCAGCACAATTTTTGAAATATGATTTTTTTTCTGTTAGGACGTTATCAGGGTTAAAAGTTGACCAGCGATTTCTCATTTTTCCAATAAAATTTACGAAAACATTTTTTTAGGGACTACCTCATATTTGAAGTGATTTTGAGGGATCTATTTGACAGTAAATACCCAAAAGTGACACCATTCTGAAAACTGCACCCCTGAAGGTACTCAAAACCACATTCAAGAAGTTTATCAACCCTTCAGGTGTTTCACAGGAACTGAAGCAATATGGAAGGAAAAAAAATGAACATTTAACTTTAGACCAATTTTTTTTTATTTTCACAAGGGTAACAGGAGAAAATGGACCACAAAATTTGTTGCGCAATTTCTCCTGAGTACGCCAATACACCATGTGGGGGAAAATTACTGCTTTGGTGAACAGCAGGACTCGGAACTGAAGCAGCACCATTTGACTTTTTGAATATTCCTGGAATCATTAGCGGACGCCATGTTGCATTTGGAGAGAACCTGATTTGCCTAAACAGTGAAAACTTTCCACAGGTTAGCCCATTTTGCAAACTAGATTCCTCAAGGAATGTATCTAGTTGTGTGGTGAGCACCTTAAACCCCAAGATGCTTCACACAAGTTTACAACACTGAGCTGTGAAAGTAAAAAAAAAAATCTAATTTTTCCCACAAAAATGTTTTTAGTCCCAATTTTTTTAACTTTTTTTTACGTTCACAAGGGTAACAGAGGAAATTGCACCTTACAATTTGTTGTGCAAATTCTCAGGAATAAAATGATTTCCCCATATAAGAACATTCCATTATTGTAAAAATGAAAAAAGCATGTACAGAATGGGAGGAATAGGGCTAAGCAACAGCATATGTGAAAAAAGACTTGGGTATACTAATAGATCACAAACTGAACATGTTCTGTCTTCATACACGTTGATACGGTGTGTGATCCAACATACAGCATAAACCACTTCTGTCTTCCAAAATAAGCAGACTGTTTTCTGTAGTCTAACTTGTTTATTGGTAACAGGTATTGAAATGCGGTAAAACTATAAGAATACAAATGATTTGAGTAAGTATTGGGCAAATAACAGCACAACTGATACTTATAACTAGCAGGGAAAGCATACAGGATGATGCAACTTCTATATGCAACTACATACAGTAACTGACAGACAATAGGTTTCCCAGGTACTAGTTGCTATACAGTAATCACATTCTATAGAACACTATATTGCAAGAACAGGGATAGCAATCGTACCGGATAAACTAACCAGGGTGGCAAGTAAGTGAAGTAGTTCCAACACAGCAGATTAACACGAGTGTACAGGAAAATACACAGAGAGAAAAATGGGGGATTCCCCTATCCCATGATGCTTTGGTGCAACCCAGAATGCAACACTCTAATGATTACTAAGAAAAACACAGGTAATAAATTTATCCACCACTGGGTGGTGCTATAACACAGCAAAACCAAAACTATAGCAGTGAAACTTTAATGCTTGGACGAACCCCTGTCCTTCATTAGGAAGGACAGAACAGAACATGAGTCAGCAGTGTGATGCAGCAGCAAAGATGGGAAATGCAATTCTGGGATGTATTAACAGAAGCATAGAGTCTAGATCACACAAAGTCATTATTGCCCCCTACTCCTCTTTGGTCAGACCTGATCTGGAATACTGTTTCCAGTTTTGGGCAATGGGATGAAACTGAATGGGAGGAGACACAGATTAGATATTAGAAAAAACATTTTGACATTATGGGTTATCAAAAGTGGAACAGGCTGCCACGAGAGGTGGTGAGTTCTCCTTCCATGGCAGTTTTCAAACAGGCTGGACAGAAATCTGTCTGGGATGATTTAGTGAATCCTGCTTTGAGCAGGGGGTTGGACCAGATGACGCAGGAGGTCCCTTCCAACTCTACCATTCTATGATTCTATGATTCTATGATTCTGCCATACAGGGGACTGATCCCAGTGAGGGGAGAGAGAAGCCAGATGTTCATTTATGGAGTGGGGAGAGTGACTTCGAGGAGATAGGATTCAGGCTGCGGTGGATGGATGGCCTACGGAGTTTTGGAGATCGCTTGCCGGCTGGGCTTGATCCACTTGCTATGGTGGAGGAATCTGTCATCTGGATTTAACAAATTTTCTTAAGGATTGTTGGTCCTGGATACATGGCCAACGGTTGTGTTATTTGTCATTTGGAGGAGCCTGGACTGTGACGACAGACTATACTGGTGGGAGACACAAAATCTGTGGGCCAATCAAATGTTGGGAGACAGTGAGTATCGTCTAGTACAGGGGCAGTGGGACTATCCACCCTAGGGAGGGGATCTTGTGGACTGAAGACATTTCATTTTGGCAATCTACCTGGATTTGTTGTAATACTATAGACTTATGGAATAAAAAACTAGTTGCATCATTAACCTGCCTAGGTGAGTATCACAACCCACAATCTCAGATCTTCACAAGCAGCAATAAATGTTGCTGAGTGAAAATTGCACATCTGCTATTGTAGTGCCGATACATTGCAGCTCCCAGTACGTTGTAGTGACCAGAACATTGTAGTGCCCAGTGCGTTATCTCCAGCTCATGCTTCTATAGACATGTGCCTGTAAATTAGGTGTACTCTCATCACTACAGAAATGCCAAACGTGGATGCTAACTTCAGTTTAGGCACCCTGGGGCTCAGAAGGGAGGTGGCATTTGGGTTTGGGAGAGCAGAAATAGCTGGATTTCTTTTTGGGGGCAAAGACCAATTTAGCTTTTCCAGAGCCTTTGTACTACCAGTAACGTGGAAGCCCCCTATATTTTTGCTAACAGATGATGGACCTGAGTGGGAACTTGTTTTTTTGTGTGGATTGAGTTGAAGCTCTTGAGCACTTACATCGTGGTTTCCATCTAAATTTCGAGTTACGTGACTTAGATGAAACCCCCATGGGAATCAGAATTACTGTGGACTCCATCTGGCCTCTGTTTAGTGATGCCCTTCTTTTCACAAGTGCACAAAACATTGGTGGACGGCACTTTCATGCATGCCAAAAAGAAGGACACTAGTGATGAGCGAGTATACTCGTTGCTCGGGTTTTCCTGAGCACGCTTGAGTGATCTCCGATTATTTGTTATTGCTCGGAGATATAGTTTTCATCGCCTCAGCTGCATGATTTACAGCTTCCAGATACGCTGAATACATGTGAGGAATGCCTGTTTGTTAGGGAATTCCCACATGTATTCAGCGTATCTGGAAGCTGTAAATCATGCAACTGAGGCGATGAAAACTATATCTCCGAGCAATAACAAATACTCGGAGATCACCCGAGCGTGAAAACTCTCTGGAAAACCCGAGCAACAAGTACTCTCGCTCATCACTAAAGGACACCACTGGATCATAGGCCAGACGTCGTCCACAATGCCTCCATTATAGGGAATTTTCTGCCACAGAAATCCCGGCGCAGCGCTCAGAGTAGAGCGCAGGATAAATGTAGGCTGAGCTTTACTGCGAACTTTGGGAGGCAGAATGAAAAAATCAACGGCGGGTGAAGGATTGGTTTTAGTTATTATTTACGCTATTCCTCGTGCGGTATACGTGATTAGACAACTTTATTCTTCGGGTCGGTGCGATTACAGCGATACCAGATTTATATATTTTTTTATGTTTGACTGTTGTCACTCAGTAAAACACGCTTTTTTTGAGGGGGGAGAATGAAGAAGGAATAAGACGAAAAAAGATGTAAGAAGAAAGAAGAAGGAAATGGAGGAAGAAAGTAGTAGAAGAAGAAGAAAAAAGGAAAAGCGACAAGAAGCATGAGGAAGGAATGAGAGGGAAGAAGAAAAAAGAGCAAAGAAGAAGAAAATATAAGAAGAAATAGAGATAAGAATAATGAAGAAGGAAGGAGAAGGAAGAAGAAAAAGGGGAGAGAAGAAAATAGGAGACAAAAGAAAAAGAGTAAGAAGTTGAAATAAGGGAAAAGGAAAATAAATAAGAAAAAAGAAGAAATAAGAATGAGGAAGGAGAAAAAAGGATGACTAAGAAAAAATAGAAAAGAAGTAAGAAGAAATAAGAAAGAGAGAAGGAAAAAGAAGAAAGAAGGAAAGAGAAAGAAGTAAGTAAGAGGAAGGAGAAAGAATAAGGAAGAAGAAAGAAAAAGACTACGAATAAGAAGATGAAGAAGGAAGAAGAGAACCTTTTAGTCAGCCGATATTGCAATCTAACCGACTTCTGCTGCAGTTCTGCCATGGAAACTCACTGGAGAGCACAGCTGAGGAAGAGCACTGCTAAATAATTCATACGCACTAACATCAATTCTGATGTGGGTATAAAAATAGTTGGAAAACACAACCGTGCACATGTTTACATTACAGGAGCTCGGGCTTCTTAGCAGAAAAGAAACCAGTTCTCGGTCCCCTTACATCCTTCTCCCATCGTTATCCCCCCAAAAATTGGAAAATGCGCGTGGTCTTCTTTATAGTAGAATAAACCATAAGCGCCGTATTGCAGGAATGCATGGGTGAGGCTCCACCAGATGTCTCCGCTTTAAGAGGGCAGCATCTAATGCAATGTGAAATCTTATGTAAGTGTCCTCAGTTACCCTCATTTAAAGGGGCACTCCACTTTGACCTACTTTAGTATGGGATGGTGTGAGCGTGGACTATCCCTGACATGAACACACTTCTTGGTCCATAATGGACTAATGCATCCACAGAAATGGGGCTTCAATGTTTACATGGAGAAAATGGAATGATGTCGTGAAGGACTAGGAGCTTAAGAAAGAAATATATATTTTTATTCGTCCTTTAGGCATATTAAATCAGAATTTTATTTTGCAATTTTTGGCCTTGTTTTTATGTCGGACATGTGTCTATTTTTACTATGTTGCATTATACATACCTCAATATTTCTTATCCCACTTAATGCCTATGGTGCATATACAGTACAGTTGTGTCCATCCTTTCACTAAAGACCCCAATTTCCCTTCTAAAAATTCAATGCAAGATCACCACCTGCTAAAGAAAACTTTCGGCAAGCTGCAATTCAAATAATAACCACCGGGGGAGACAAATAGATGCATACAGCATAAATGTCCTTTAACAGAGTATCACAAAACCCATGATTTTTGTTTTATTTTTTCAAGAGCTGTTCTTTCCGAGCCACTTTTCTGGGGAAATATAGAGCCAAAAAGGAAAGGAAGGAGACATCTATATGTTCACCCCTAAATCTCCAGCCAGGTGGTCGTATAAGACCTTCTGTAGCCAACAAAGGTGGGATTGGTAATTGGGATGGGAGGGTCCGTGTACAGGATTCACTGCATCATCTATACAGACTATCTGGACGCTCATAGTGCTGAGTGAGGAAGATGAGATGATAGAAAAATAAACCAGATCCTGATCTAGAAGACAATTGTGTGATTATGTCAGTAGAAGAAATATTCTTGGATACGGTATTTTTAGTCAATTTCTCAGAATCGCCCCCATTATACTCTCGGCAGCCTTTTCACGACTATTTATAGGTGTCCAGCAGCATTACCGTCAGTATTATGTCATATCATCCAGCGATAAGTGAAGAGCGCACATCTCCGGATATAGAATATTCTGCTCTGTGGCCCTCAGTATGTAAACCAGGGCATAAGCACGCAAACAAACCTATGCTGGAGATGTAATATGGGGCGTCTAACCATTGTTTGTCTCTACACACTATGCATACACAGTACACACACACATAAAGTACAAGCACATACAAAGTACACAATGCACATAAAGTATACACAATACATACAATAAACACGATGCACATACACAGTACACACACAAAACACACATGAAACACAAGAGAACACAAAATACACAATACACATAAAACATACACAATACATAAAATAAACACGATGCACATACACAGTACACATACAAAACACACATGAAACACAAGAAAACACAAAATACACAATACACATAAAACATACACAACACATAAAATAAACACGATGCACATACACAGTATACACACACAAGACACATGAAACACAAGAGCACACCAAATACATAATACTCATAAAACATACATAATACATAAAATAAACACAATACACATACACAGTACAGATACAAAACAAAGAGCACAAA
Source organism: Ranitomeya variabilis (assembly GCF_051348905.1). Classification (NCBI taxonomy): domain Eukaryota; kingdom Metazoa; phylum Chordata; class Amphibia; order Anura; family Dendrobatidae; genus Ranitomeya; species Ranitomeya variabilis. Next base: position 757,329,702 of record NC_135234.1, on the reverse strand, counting down.
AAAAAACCCCAAGAGCACACAAAATGCACCTAAAATACATACATATACACACACAATGAACATACAGCTCTGGCAAAAATTAAGAGACCAATGGGCAGCCCAATCTCCAGACCTGAACCCCATTTGAAACCTCTGGAATGTAATCAAGAGGATGATGGATAGTCACCAGTAGTGTTGAGCGATACCGTCCGATACTTGAAAGTATCGGTATCGGAAAGTATCGGCCGATACCGGCAAAGTATCGGATCCAATCCGATACCGATACCCGATACCAATACAAGTCAATGGGACTCAAGTATCGGACGGTATTCCTGATGGTTCCCAGGGTCTGAAGGAGAGGAAACTCTCCTTCAGGCCCTGGGAACCATATTAATGTGTAAAATAAAGAATTAAAATAAAAAATATCGCTATACTCACCTGTCCGACGCAGCCGGGACCTCAGCGAGGGAACCGGCAGCGTTGTTTGTTTAAAATTCGCGCTTTTACTTGGTTACGTGAAGTCCCGGCTTGTGATTGGTCAGGGCGGCCATGTTGCCGGGACGCGGACCAATCACAGCAAGCCGTGACGAAATTACGTCACGGCTTGCTGTGATTGGTCCGCGTCCCGGCAACATGGCCGCCATTAACCAATCACAAGCCGTGACGTCACGGGAGGCTGGACATGCGCGTATTTTGAAAAGCGCGCGTGTCCAGCCTCCAGTGACGTCCCGGCTTGTGATTGGTTAATGGCGGCCATGTTGCCGGGACGTCACTGGAGGCTGGACACGCGCGCTTTTCAAAATACGCGCATGTCCAGCCTCCCGTGACGTCCCGGCTTGTGATTGGTTAATGGCGGCCATGTTGCCGGGACGTCACTGGAGGCTGGACACGCGCGCTTTTCAAAATACGCGCATGTCCAGCCTCCCGTGACGTCCCGGCTTGTGATTGGTTAATGGCGGCCATGTTGCCGGGACGTCACTGGAGGCTGGACACGCGCGCTTTTCAAAATACGCGCATGTCCAGCCTCCCGTGACGTCACGGCTTGTGATTGGTTAATGGCGGCCATGTTGCCGGGACGTCACTGGAGGCTGGACACGCGCGCTTTTCAAAATACGCGCATGTCCAGCCTCCCGTGACGTCACGGCTTGTGATTGGTTAATGGCGGCCATGTTGCCGGGACGCGGACCAATCACAGCAAGCCGTGACGTAATTTCGTCACGGCTTGCTGTGATTGGTCCGCGTCCCGGCAACATGGCCGCCCTGACCAATCACAAGCCGGGACTTCACGTAACCAAGTAAAAGCGCGAAATTTAAACAAACAACGCTGCCGGTTCCCTCGCTGAGGTCCCGGCTGCGTCGGACAGGTGAGTATAGCGATATTTTTTATTTTAATTCTCTTTTTTACACATTATTACATTAATGTTGTTGCGATACCCGATACCCGATACCACAAAAGTATCGGATCTCGGTATCGGAAATTCCGATACAGCAAGTATCGGCCGATACCCGATACTTGCAGTATCGGAATGCTCAACACTAGTCACCAGTCATCAAACCAAGAAGAACTGCTTACATTATTGTACCAGGAGTGGCATAAGATCACCCATGAGCAGTGTGATAGACTGGTGGAAAGCTGCCAAGACGCAGGAAAGCTGGGATTAACAATCATGGTTATTCCACAAAATATTGATTTCTGAACTCTTCCTGAGTTAAAACATTAGTATTGTTGTTTCTAAATGATTATGAACACGTTTTCTTTGTATTATTTGAGGTCTGAAAGCAATGCATTTTTTTTTTTTAATTTTGACCATTTCTCATTTCAGAAAAAAAATACAAAATTTATTGCTTGGAACTTCGGAGACATGTTGTCAGTAGATTATAGAATAAAAGAACAATTTACATTTTACTCAAAAATCAGACAAACTGAACATTTTGCAGTGGTCTCTTAATTTTTGCCAGAGCTGTATACAGTATCACATAAGAACAAACACAACGGACATACACAATGCACACACAAAATACACGACACACATACAAAACAAAGAACACATAAATATCCAAGAGCACACAAAATACACATAAAACACACACAATGCATACAATAAACACAACACACATACAAAACAAACAACACACATAAAAAACAAGATCACACAAAATACACAATACACATAAGACATACATAATACATACAATAAACACAATGCACATACACAGTATCACATAAGAAGAAACAACACCCATCCCTTGCAGACTGTGAGCCCTCGTGGGCAGGGTCCTCCCTCCTTCTGTACCTGTGTGCCTTTGTTTTTGCTCATGTTTATTGTATTTGTCTATATTTGCCCCCTTTTCACAAGTGAAGCACCATGGAATAAATGGAGCTATAAAAATGTATAATAATAATAATAAAACCCGAGAGCACACAAAATAAATGAAACACATAATACATACACGATACATAAAATAAACACAACGCATACAGTAGCACACAAAACACACACAGTATACACAGTGCACTCAAAAAATGTGCAACATTTGTACTATTCACAGTATACACATAACATACGCAAAAAGGCACCAAACCTAATCCCTAGTGAGAACTTGTGATCCTTCTTACACTGGAGATTACGGTGAAGGAGAACAGTGTCCTCTCCGATCTGTGTCTGGGGTTGTAGTCGGTGCTGCCCAAAAAGATGACGAACCTGACAGACTCCATGGATGGAGCTTATGACGGCTATTGAGAAGAAGAGAGGCCATATTACTGTATTGGTTACTGAAGTTTGTTTTGGGAAATTTTGGAAAGCTTTTGTCCATTTTGAGCTGTTCGGTTCTTATTCTCAATGTAACAGGTGCAAAGAAACAATTGACATGGAAACGTGTTACATTTTTCATTTGGTAACATAATAATTCTGCACACAGAGAGATTCTCCTAAAAAAGACAAATCCGCATATCTACTTTCTTAAATATTTTGGGCCGTACTCTTTTTCTTGAATCGTCAGCTCTCACCATTTATCAATCCACAGTCTCTTCTGCCTTTCTACATGTTATACCTGACGCCAACAATTGGAAGCAAAGTAATCCACACGTCCTGAGCATACAACTGTAATAATAAATTGTTTTATTGACTAATACACCTTAAATTTAAAAATCCTATAACTGACAGTCAGCTTCTTATCTGCACAATCATACGTCCACCGGTATTATTATTCTTCACAGCAGGTACAGCACCATTGTACTTGGCATCAAAACTCTATTACTTTGGCACAACAATATTTGGAATCCAATGTCCTATTATACTTGCCCCCCGGCAGCTGGTACTGTTACATTTGGCAAACGGAGCTGTAAACTCGCATGTTATTTGTGCAATCAGATTTGTTTTTTTTCCCTGTAGTTTTTTTTTATTACATAGACTTCAGCCACATTATCATCTTTTTACTTTATTTTAAACATCAAAAACGTCTCCATGTTCTTAAAATTCTAATACAGTAACTCAATATTATCTCTTCCAGAATGTTCACAAATGGCTAATCGCTTGAGGTCCAGCGAATTTTTGGGGTGATTCACCTGATTTATGGATGAGTCTGATTGTCTCCTGTAGACAACCTCTTTAAATAAATTTTGTGTACAAAGGTCAATGTACAGAAGGAGGAGGTGAGCTGTGACATCACCTATTGTGAATGGTGGATCCTGTGTTATCTACTGTATATAGAGGTGTTATCAGTCATTGTACAGGAGGAGGTGAGCTGTGACATCACCTATTGTGAATGGTGGATCCTGTGTTATCTACTGTATATAGTGATGTTATCAGTCCTTGTACAGGAGGAGGAGGAGGTGAGCTGTGACATCTTCTATTGTGAATTGTGGATCCTGTGTTATCTGCTGTATATAGAGGTGTTATCAGTCATTGTACAGGAGGAGGTGAGCTCTGATATCACCTATTGTGAATGGTGGATCCTGTGTTATCTACTGTATATAGAGGTGTTATCAGTCATTGTACAGGAGGAGGTGAGCTGTGACATCACCTATTGTGAAAGGTGGATCCTGTGTTATCTACTGTATATAGAGGTGTTATCAGTCATTGTACAGGAGGAGGAGGTGAGCTATGACATCACCTATTGTGAATGGAGGATCCTGTGTTATGTACTGTATATAGAGGTGTTATCAGTCATTGTACAGGAGGAGGAGGTGAGCTGTGACATCACCTATTGTGAATGGTGGATTCTGTGTTATCTACAGTGTATAGAGGTGTTATCAGTTATTGTACAGGAGGAGGAAGTGAGCTGTGACATCCCCTATTGTGAATGGTGGATCCTGTGTTATCTACTGTATATAGAGGTGTTATCAGTCATTGTACAGGAGGAGGAGGTGAGCTGTGACATCACCTATTGTGAATGGTGGATCCTGTGTTATCTACTGTATATAGAGAAGTTTTCAGTCATTGTACAGAAGGAGGAGGAGGTGAGCTGTGACATCCCCTATTGTGAATGGTGGAACCTGTGTTATCTACTGTATATAGAAGTGTTATCAGTCATTGTACAGGAGGAGGTGAGCTGTGATATCACCTATTGTGAATGGTGAATCCTGTGTTATCTACTGTATATAGAGGTGTTTTCAGTCATTGTACAGGAGGAGGAGGTGAGCTATGACATCACCTATTGTGAATGGTGAATCCTGTGTTATCTACTGTATATAGAGGTGTTTTCAGTCATTGTACAGGAGGAGGAGGTGAGCTATGACATCACCTATTGTGATGGTGGATCCTGTGTTATCTACTGTATATAAAGGTGTTATCAGTCATTGTACAGGAGGAGAAGGTGAGCTATGACATCACCTATTGTGAATGGTGGATCCTGTGTTATCTACTGTATATAGAGGTGTTATGAGTCATTGTACAGGAGGAGAAGGTGAGCTGTGACATCACCTATTGTGAATGGTGGATCCTGTGTTATCTACTGTGTATAGAGGTGTTATCAGTCATTGTACAGGAGGAGGAGGTGAGCTGTGACATCCCCTATTGTGAATGGTGGATCCTGTGTTATCTACTGCATATAGAGGTGTTATCAGTCATTGTACAGGAGGAGGGGGAGGTGAGCTGTGATGTTGCCTATTGTGATTGTTGGACCTGGCGTTATCAGCTGCACATAGACGTGCTACCTGTCATTGTATTCCTGTCTCTGATGATAAAGAAACTGCAGAAAATTCTTCCTAAAAAAGCGGGAAGTATACGTTTAAAGTATCCCCAGTGGCCACTGTGAAAATGACAAAATCAGTAATTTTATTTTTTAATAAAGATTGTGATACAACAAAAATTCCAACATTATAAAAATAAAACACAAAAACGTGATTTAAAGAGCAGGTCATTTTCTGATGATACCTTTTCTTATTTTTACTAATCTGAGTTCACAGAAATTTCAGCTCCGATCCTGAATATCCCAAATATTTTCAGTTATCGAAAGCGCAAAACGCGGAGAATAAATATACGGTAGCAAATTTCATCATCTCCCGATAACTTGTATCGCTTTCAAATTTACAGAAACATCTAATGCGCGCATTAAACAAGATGCCCTCTGTTAAATGGATGTCCCACTGTTCCACGGCACAAAGGGGGCCTGTTAGCATACAAATGTCTATTATGAGAGCGCATTACTTCTATGGCACGCTGTAATTTAATCCACTGCTAAAACTCTGGCTTTGTTCACCTGTCTGTGCGATGTATAGCTGAGGAACCTGGCTCCTGTAATGTAATGCATTACCCCCAGAAAGAAGCTCACAAAGATCAGAAAACAAAGTATTGAAATAGCAGCAACTAATTATTTATTAGGTGAAGCTCAAAGTAAAGGTGTGGAAAGCATTACTTATCGAAAAAGAAAAAAAATTTTAAAATTCCTTTAAACTGGAAATGTATTAGATTATCAAATATTCGGGGTTATCAGAAGGATCGGAAAAGTTTTGAAAGACAAATAAAAAAAGTAACTTTTTCATCAAAGTTATATTTTTGCGCAATTCTGGATTATCAGAAGTGCAGGAAAAACTATGGGAGCCTCCTCCTCAAAAAAGGAGATGGGGACTCAGGAAGCGTTCCTCATGGGCTCCCATCCAGCAGCCGCAGAGTACTTAAAAGGCCATTGGACCATCGTTCAGGCTTAATTATTTTTATTACTATTATACATTTATATAGCGCCATTTATTCCATGGCGCTTCACATGTGAAAGGGGCAAATATAGACAAGCACAATAAACATGAGCAAAACAAGGCACACAGGTACGTAAGGAGGGAGGACCCTGCCCGTGAGGGCTCACAGTCTGCAGGGGATGGGTGAGGATACACTAGGAGAGGGTAGAGCTGGTTGTGCGGCGGTTCAGTAGGTTGAGGATCACTGCAGGCTGTAGGCTTGTCGGAAGAGGTGAGTCTTCAGGTTCTTTTTGAAGGTTTCTGTGGTAGGCGAGAGTCTGATGTGTTGGGGTAGAGAGTTCCAGAGTATGGGGGAAGCACGGGAGAAGTCTTGGATGCGGCTGTGGGAAGAAGAGATGAGAGGGGAGTAGAAAAGGAGGTCTTGAGAGGATCGGAGGTTGCGTGTAGGTAAGTACCGGGAGACGAGGTCACAGATGTATGGAGGAGACATGTTGTGGATGGCTTTGTATGTCATAGTAAGGGTTTTGAACTGTAGCCTGTAGGAAGCCAGTGAAGGGCTTGGCATAGGGGAGAGGCTGGGGAATAATGGGGAGACAGGTTGATTAGCCGGGCAGCAGAGTGTAGGATAGATTGGAGTGGTGCCAAAGTACTAGAGGGGAGGCCAGAGAGTAGGAGGTTGCAGTAGTCGAGGTGGGAGATTTTAAGGGCATGCACTAGTGTTTTTGTGGTTTAGTGGTCAAGGAATGTAAGGATCCAGGAAATATTTTTGAGTTTGAGAAGGCAGGAGGAGGCAAGGGCTTGGATATGTGGCTTGAAAGAGAGGGAATAGTCTAGGATCACCCCGAGGCACCGGGCGTGTGGGACTGGGGAAAGTGAGCAGCCATTGATATTGATGGATAGGTTTGGTGTAGGAGCAGAGTAAGAAGAGGGAAAGATGATGAATTCTGTTGTGTCCATGTTCAGTTTTAGAAAGCGAGCTGAAAAGAAAGCTGAAATAGCGGAAAAACATTGTGTGATTTAGGTCAGTAAGGTGGTGAGGTCAGGTCCAGACTGGTAGATCTGCGTGTCTTCGGCGTAGAGATGGTACTGCTAACCGTGGGATTCTATGAGCTGTCCCAGGCCGAAGGTGTAGATGGAGAAGAGTAGGGGTCCTAGAACTGAGCCTTTGGGAACACCAACTGACAAGGGGCGAAGTGAGGAGGTGGTGTGGGGGAGGGAGACACTGAATGTGCGATCTGTTATATATGATGAGATCCAGGATAAGGCCAAGTCTGTGATGCCAAGAGATGAGAGAATCTGTAGCAGGAGGGAGTGGTCCACAGTGTCGAAGGCAGAAGACAGGTCAAGGAGAAGGAGGACAGAGTAGTGTTGCTTGGCCTTGGCGGTTAGTAGGTCATTTGTGACTTTAGTTAGGGCAATTTCAGTTGAGTGATGCGATCGGAAGTCAGACTGTAACTGGTTAAAAAGGGCGCAGGAAGAGAGGTGGGAGGACAGTTCAAGATGGACATGCTTTTCCAGTAGTTTTGAGGCAGTGATATCGGGCGATAGCTGGACACAGAGGATGGGTCGATGGAGGGCTTTTTGAGGATGCGTGTGATTGAGGTGCAGCACCCCAGAGTCCTGGTCGTTGCAGTACTGATGCTCCGCCACTAAGGGGAGTGATGGTACGTCTGATGGCACTGAAGGAGTTCACCTGACCAGGTATCACAGACACCAATTCACTTCATAGTCTGGCCTCCAGGGGGAGCTAAGGGCGCTATGTATTAGGCCACTCCTCACAATTTGGTAAAACTGGGGGTTGGATAGAAAGTTAGTCAGAAGTTGACTGGGTTGGAACCAGGCAACATCCTGTGGCAGAGGGTGTTGCAGGGGAAGATTCAGGGGGGTCCCTGTCAGGGGTGGGATCCTGACAGAGGCCTAGCGACCAGGAAAGAACGTTAAGGAACCGTGCCTGCACTACATCGCGGCGGTATCTCAAGAAAGGACAAGAAGCGAGGTTTATTGTGGAGAGCGAGAAACGAGATCAAAGCAAAAAGGAGATAACACCAGTAGGAGTCGTGCTGTAAGATCGAGGCAACATCCTACTGAGGCGCGTAGCCGGTGGCCGGAACGCCGAGGAAGTATTAAGCTCCAAGCATTACTTCAACCCAACGGCAGGACAGTTAATTATAGGTTGGCTGTGTCACCTAAATCACCTAAGCAGACATAGGAGGCAACTGTGGGAGAGGGGCGTCACTAGGGTCCCGGAAGAACTCCAGGCCTACCCGTCATACGGGTGCGTCCTATCCATATCATCTGGGGGACGGAGAAGAACATCAGAATAGACATAAGTTGTGGGAAAGAACATCAGAAACAGACACAACAGTTGTGAGGACTATCCCATGGTGCTCAGCAGGGAAGGACTACAACACACAGGCGCTAGAAGGTAGGCACAGATTTCCACCTGCAAAGGGAACTCTGGATGTGCCTTCGGACAGGCCGGTCTCAGACAGCCCTGTTAACCGTACTCTGGATTGAGGACCTTGAAGCCTTCAGTAAAGAGGTAAAGAGACTGCAACCCTGTGTCCTCATTATTCATCGCGACCTGCACCACGCACCACCATCATCACATCTTCCATTGGATGCCCCTTAGCATGGTCACGGACCGGGTCTAGCCACCGTGACAACCCCAGAACTGAGACCGAGAGGCCCGGTACCGAGTACCCCGCGGCCCTGCGTCTGGGGGCGCTCCAAACTTGGCGTCACGAACAGGATCTACTTAAGCCTGAAGAATCAGGTCATGTGTGCCTTAGAACTGTGATTTATTGTGTTTGAACTGTGACTTATTGCAAAGACTGTGGATTGCCACTTGCCACTAACAGTTCCCACCAAAACCGCCGCCATTGCAGCGCTACGGGGAGCGCAGGAGAAGAAGAAGGGTGTGGAAATGGGCGTAGACAAGCTGAAGAGCGCGAAAGACAATGGCCGCCCAGTCTAAATTTTATTGCACCGTGAGGACGTGTCCGTCAGCAGCCGAGATCCGCCTCCTGATTTTCAATGGTGGGCGGAGACAGAGAAAACGAAACTGCCCACGAAGGAGAGAGTGGGAAAGAGACCAGGAAGTGACCCACGTGGAGGATGAGATGGCTGATCGCTCAGATCCAGAATGTGAGGTCGAAGTGGAGAACTCCCCTAACTACCCGGAGGAGCGTAGCAGCCCTGTTTCCACAGCCGATGCGGGTCTCTTGCAGCTCGAGATGGAGGACCTAATTGAACAACTTCTCCAGCTGCTGGTGGAAGCCAAGACTGCATCCCAGGAAATGCCGGCGGAGGATCCCCTGACCTTGGTCCCTGCACCGCTGCCCGGGTTACTGCCGACGTCTTCACTGATGTCACCACCAGCGGAGCCAGCCGCGCGGGAGGACGTTGCACCGGCCGGTAAGCTCGCCGACCCTGCCCCATTAGCAGAGGACCTGCTGATAGGCCCAGTTTCAGCGCCACCTCCCCTCGGGACCTACCGACTCCAGCACCTCCTTCCCTGGGACCAGGCCACCGGCATAGAGCATCTGATAAAGGCCCCAATCGCACCAGTCACCCTGCTGGGCGCGGTCTATGCCGAGCGCACGGTGTGCCGCTTGGTGAACTGACTTTCTGGGGTTCTGGTCTGACTTTATGGGGTTCCCTGGGGTGGCGACCCAGGAGGGAGAGATGGTGCAAGCCCTCAGCTGGGAAGAATATCAGGCCCAGCTAGAACGGCAGTGGGCAAAGCGGGAGGAGGTGTACCAGGCCGGGCTGGAGGCCCATCACCAGAAAGACTTAGCTGTGAAGGACCGGGCCCGCAAGGACCCCACCACTCATCAGGCCCCGCGCAGGCAGGGCATCGTCATTGCCTTTAAGCTCCATGGAGGCTGGGGCTTTATCAAAGAACCGGACTTGTACGCTGAAGTGTTTGTTAACCGGAGGGATGTCGAGTCGCACCTGAGGGAGGGTCATCCCGACCAGGGTTATCTCTTAAAGGGATCCCTTAGTTGACCCGGGATCCCTATTTTGCCTTTTTGTTTTGTTTACCACTGTTTTAAAGACTACCGAATCATGGACGGTGAATGGTTCACAAACTGCTCTGTAAATAGTTCGCACCCTCTGAAGGGTGCCCTCTACTGGTTTTACAAGAAAGAGAACTCTTTGGGAAGAAACTGTTCCTGGAAACAGCATCGGAGTTCCTGCCTTACATGGACTTGCAACATGAGTAGTTGCACTACCTTAAAGAGACTTGGTTCCCTCTTAAAGGGAATGTTGGCTAGTTACAAACAATATATAGCGTTGCCTTAAAGAAGAGTAAATAGAAATAATGTTTTACATAGAAAAGTTATATGTAGCCAGTTAGTTAATTATAGAAAATGTTTAATAATGTGCTAGAGAATGAGGACAGGAAAGTGAACCCATAGGGGTTAGTGGGTGAGTCCTCTTAGGAGCCATAAATAGATGGCTCAGTGATCCTGTACTAAGAAAGAGGCAGTAGGCCTGGGCAGATAGACAGGCGGTCCTGCATAAGACAAATCAGAGAATAAAAAGAAAATATTGCACTTAGAAGAGAAAAATGAAGAAAAGTTAATTTATATTTTAGGAGTTTTATCATAGGCCTTTAGTGGATTCAGCTTACACGTCCTTAGAGGCAAAGTTAAATTATTGTTCAGCATTTGCACTCAGTAGAATACCCGGCTGGGTAATGGAAGTTATTTATAGTGTGTTATTTAAGATATCTAACCATTAGTGTTGAGCATTCCGATACCGCAAGTATCGGGTATCGGCCGATACTTGCGGGTATCGGAATTCCGATACCGAGATCCGATACTTTTGTGGTATCGGGTATCGGTATCGAAACAACATTAATGTAAAAATGTGTAAAAGAGAGAATTAAAATAAAAAATATTGCTATACTCACCTCTCCGACGCAGCCTGCACCTTACCGAGGGAAGCGGCAGCGTTCTTTGTTTAAAATTCGCGCTTTTCTTTCCTTTACGTGAAGTCCCGGCTTGTGATTGGTTGCGTCGCAGTCACATGGGCGACGCAACCAATCACAGCAAGCCGTGACGTAATTTCAGGTCCTTAAGGATTTTAAAATTACGTCCCGGCTTTGTGATTGGTTGCGTCGCAGTCACATGGGCGACGCAACCAATCACAAGCCGTGACGTCACGGGAGGCTGGACACGCGCGCATTTTAAAATGCGCGCGTGTCCAGCCTCCCGGCTTGTGATTGGTTGACCGCGACGCAACCAATCACAAGCCGGGACGTCACGGGAGGCTGGACAAGCGCGCATTTTAAAATGCGCGCGTGTCCAGCCTCCCGTGACGTCACGGCTTGTGATTGGTTGCGTCGCCCATGTGACTGCGACGCAACCAATCACAAAGCCGGGACGTAATTTTAAAATCCTTAAGGACCTGAAATTACGTCACGGCTTGCTGTGATTGGTTGCGTCGCCCATGTGACTGCGACGCAACCAATCACAAAGCCGGGACTTCACGTAAGGAAAGAAAAGCGCGAATTTTAAGCAAACACCGCTGCCGGTTCCCTCGGAGAGGTGAGTATAGCAATATTTTTTATTTTAATTCTTTCTTTTACACATTAATATGGTTCCCAGGGCCTGAAGGAGAGTTTCCTCTCCTTCAGACCCTGAGAACCATCAGGGATACCGTCCGATACTTGAGTCCCATTGACTTGTATTGGTATCGGGTATCGGTATCGGATTGGATCCGATACTTTGCCAGTATCGGCCGATACTTTCCGATACCGATACTTTCAAGTATCGGACGGTATCGCTCAACACTACTAACCATGTTTGTAACGTTCAAGTGTCCTCACCTCCCATAAAGGGAAGCTCTGTTCAAATTTACTTGTTTATTGCATTTCCAAAATTTGTATGTCTTTTGCTGACATGTATTGTTGTTTTCTTCCCAGTCCGGGAGTACTGGATTTAACTGGGGGGGAGTGCAGCGCCCCAGAGTCCTGGTCGTTGCAGTACTGATGCTCCGCCACTAAGGGGAGTGATGGTACGTCTGATGGCACTGAAGGAGTTCACCTGACCAGGTATCACAGACACCAATTCACTTCATAGTCTGGCCTCCAGGGGGAGCTAAGGGCACTATGTATTAGGCCACTCCTCACAATCTGGTAAAACTGGGGGTTGGATAGAAAGTTAGTCAGAAGCTGACTGGGTTGGAACCAGGCAACATCCTGTGGCAGAGGGTGTTGCAGGGGAAGATTCAGGGGGGTCCCTGTCAGGGGTGGGATCCTGACAGAGGCCTAGCGACCAGGAAAGAACGTTAAGGAACCGCGCCTGCACTACATCGCGGCGGTATCTCAAGAAAGGACAAGAAGCAAGGTTTATTGTGGAGAGTGAGAAACGAGATCAAAGCAAAAAGGAGATAACACCAGTAGGAGTCGTGCTGTAAGATCGAGGCAACATCCTACTGAGGCGCGTAGCCGGTGGCCGGAACGCCAAGGAAGTATTAAGCTCCAAGCATTACTTCAAACCAACAGCAGGACAGTTAATTATAGGTTGGCTATCTCACCTAAATCACCTAAGCAGACATAGGGGGCAACTGTGGGAGAGGGGCGTCACTAGGGTCCCGGAAGAACTCCAGGCCTACCCGTCATACGGGTGTGTCCTATCCATATCATCTGGGGGACGGAGAAGAACATCAGAATAGACATAAGTTGTGGGAAAGAACATCAGAAACAGACACAACAGTTGTGAGGACTATCCCATGGTGCTCAGCAGGGAAGGACTACAACACACAGGCGCTAGAAGGTAGGCACAGATTTCCACCTGCAAAGGGATCTCTGTTATGGTTCTCAATGGCAAGAGAACATAGCCCAGCAAACATAAGAACTAGCTCTTGGAAGGATGGAAACTTAAACTGACCATGAACTAAACCTGCCGCACAACTAACAGTAGCCGGGTAGCGTTGCCTGCGTTTTATCCCTAGACGCCCAGCGCCGGCCGGAGGACTAACTAATCCTGGCAGAGGAAAATATAGTCCTGGCTCACCTCTAGAGAAATTTCCCCGAAAGGCAGACAGAGGCCCCCACAAATATTGGCGGTGATTTTAGATGAAATGACAAACGTAGTATGAAAATAGGTTTAGCAAAATTGAGGTCCGCTTACTAGATAGCAGGAAGACAGAAAGGGCACTTTCATGGTCAGCTGAAAACCCTATCAAAACCCATCCTGAAATTACTTTAAGACTCTAGTATTAACTCATAACATCAGAGTGGCAATTTCAGATCACAAGAGCTTTCCAGACACAGAAACGAAACTACAGCTGTGAACTGGAACAAAATGCAAAAACAAACAAGGACTAAAGTCCAACTTAGCTGGGAGTTGTCTAGCAGCAGGAACATGCACAGAAAGGCTTCTGATTACAATGTTGACCGGCATGGAAGTGACAGAGGAGCAAGGCTAAATAGCGACTCCCACATCCTGATGGAAACAGGTGAACAGAGAGGATGATGCACACCAGTTCAATTCCACCAGTGGCCACAGGGGGAGCCCAAAATCCAATTTCACAACAGTACCCCCCCCTCAAGGAGGGGGCACCGAACCCTCACCAGAACCACCAGGGCGATCAGGATGAGCCCTATGAAAGGCACGGACCAAATCGGAGGCATGAACATCAGAGGCAGTCACCCAAGAATTATCCTCCTGACCGTATCCCTTCCATTTGACCAGATACTGGAGTTTCCGTCTGGAAACACGGGAGTCCAAGATTTTTTCCACAACGTACTCCAACTCGCCCTCAACCAACACCGGAGCAGGAGGCTCAACGGAAGGCACAACCGGTACCTCATACCTGCGCAATAATGACCGATGAAAAACATTATGAATAGAAAAAGATGCAGGGAGGTCCAAACGGAAGGACACAGGGTTAAGAATCTCCAATATCTTGTACGGGCCGATGAACCGAGGCTTAAACTTGGGAGAAGAAACCCTCATAGGGACAAAACGAGAAGACAACCACACCAAGTCCCCAACACAAAGCCGAGGACCAACCCGACGCCGGCGGTTGGCAAAAAGCTGAGTCTTCTCCTGGGACAACTTCAAATTGTCCACTACCTGCCCCCAAATCTGATGCAACCTCTCCACCACAGCATCCACTCCAGGACAATCCGAAGATTCCACCTGACTAGAAGAAAATCGAGGATGAAACCCCGAATTACAGAAAAAGGGAGACACCAAGGTGGCAGAGCTGGCCCGATTATTGAGGGCAAACTCCGCTAAAGACAAAAAAGCAACCCAATCATCCTGATCTGCAGACACAAAACACCTCAAATATGTCTCCAAAGTCTGATTCGTCCGCTCGGTCTGGCCATTAGTCTGAGGATGGAAAGCAGACGAAAAAGACAAATCTATGCCCATCCTAGCACAGAATGCCCGCCAAAATCTAGACACGAATTGGGTACCTCTGTCAGAAACGATATTCTCCGGAATACCATGCAAACGGACCACATTTTGAAAAAACAGAGGAACCAACTCGGAAGAAGAAGGCAACTTAGGCAGGGGAACCAAATGGACCATCTTAGAGAAACGATCACACACCACCCAGATGACAGACATCTTCTGAGAAACAGGAAGATCCGAAATAAAATCCATCGAGATGTGCGTCCAGGGCCTCTTCGGGATAGGCAAGGGCAACAACAATCCACTAGCCCGAGAACAACAAGGCTTGGCCCGAGCGCAAACGTCACAAGACTGCACGAAGCCTCGCACATCTCGAGACAGGGAAGGCCACCAGAAGGACCTTGCCACCAAATCCCTGGTACCAAAGATTCCAGGATGACCTGCCAACGCAGAAGAATGAACCTCAGAAATGACTTTACTGGTCCAATCATCAGGAACAAACAGTCTACCAGGTGGGCAACGATCAGGTCTATCCGCCTGAAACTCCTGCAAGGCCCGCCGCAGGTCTGGAGAAACGGCAGACAATATCACTCCATCCTTAAGGATACCTGTAGGTTCAGAATTACCAGGGGAGTCAGGCTCAAAACTCCTAGAAAGGGCATCCGCCTTAACATTCTTAGAACCCGGCAGGTAGGACACCACAAAATCAAACCGAGAGAAAAACAACGACCAGCGCGCCTGTCTAGGATTCAGGCGTCTGGCGGACTCAAGATAAATTAGATTTTTGTGGTCAGTCAATACCACCACCTGATGTCTAGCCCCCTCAAGCCAATGACGCCACTCCTCAAAAGCCCACTTCATGGCCAAAAGCTCCCGATTCCCAACATCATAATTCCGCTCGGCGGGCGAAAATTTACGCGAGAAAAAAGCACAAGGTCTCATCACGGAGCAATCGGAACTTCTCTGCGACAAAACCGCCCCAGCTCCGATTTCAGAAGCGTCGACCTCAACCTGAAAAGGAAGAGCAACATCAGGCTGACGCAACACAGGGGCGGAAGAAAAGCGGCGCTTAAGCTCCCGAAAGGCCTCCACAGCAGCAGGGGACCAATCAGCAACATCAGCACCCTTCTTAGTCAAATCAGTCAATGGCTTAACAACATCAGAAAAACCAGCAATAAATCGACGATAAAAGTTAGCAAAGCCCAAAAATTTCTGAAGACTCTTAAGAGAAGAGGGTTGCGTCCAATCACAAATAGCCCGAACCTTGACAGGATCCATCTCGATGGAAGAGGGGGAAAAAATATATCCCAAAAAGGAAATCTTTTGAACCCCAAAAACGCACTTAGAACCCTTCACACACAAGGAATTAGACCGCAAAACCTGAAAAACCCTCCTGACCTGCTGGACATGAGAGTCCCAGTCATCCGAAAAAATCAAAATATCATCCAGATACACAATCATTAAATTTATCCAAATAATCACAGAAAATGTCATGCATAAAGGACTGAAAGACTGAAGGGGCATTTGAAAGACCAAAAGGCATCACCAAATACTCAAAGTGGCCCTCGGGCGTATTAAATGCGGTTTTCCACTCATCCCCCTGCTTAATTCGCACCAAATTATACGCCCCACGGAGATCTATCTTAGAGAACCACTTGGCCCCCTTTATGCGAGCAAACAAATCAGTCAGCAGTGGCAACGGATATTGATATTTAACCGTGATTTTATTCAAAAGCCGATAATCAATGCACGGCCTCAAAGAGCCATCTTTCTTAGCCACAAAGAAAAAAACGGCTCCTAAGGGAGATGACGAAGGACGAATATGTCCCTTTTCCAAGGACTCCTTTATATATTCTCGCATAGCAGCATGCTCAGGCACAGACAGATTAAATAAACGACCCTTAGGGTATTTACTACCCGGAATCAAATCTATGGCACAATCGCACTCCCGGTGCGGAGGTAATGAACCAAGCTTAGGTTCTTCAAAAACGTCACGATATTCAGTCAAGAATTCAGGAATCTCAGAGGGAATAGATGATGAAATGGAAACCACAGGTACGTCCCCATGCGTCCCCTTACATCCCCAGCTTAACACAGACATAGCTTTCCAGTCAAGGACTGGGTTATGAGATTTCAGCCATGGCAATCCAAGCACCAACACATCATGTAGGTTATACAGCACAAGAAAGCGAATAATCTCCTGGTGATCCGGATTAATACGCATAGTTACTTGTGTCCAGTATTGTGGTTTATTGCTAGCCAATGGGGTGGAGTCAATCCCCTTCAGGGGTATAGGAGTTTCAAGAGGCTCCAAATCATACCCACAGCGTTTGGCAAAGGACCAATCCATAAGACTCAAAGCGGCGCCAGAGTCGACATAGGCATCCGCGGTAATAGATGATAAAGAACAAATCAGGGTCACAGAAAGAATAAACTTAGACTGTAAAGTGCCAATTGAAACAGACTTATCAAGCTTCTTAGTACGCTTAGAGCATGCCGATATAACATGAGTCGAATCACCGCAATAGAAGCACAACCCATTTTTTCGTCTAAAATTCTGCCGTTCACTTCTGGACAGAATTCTATCACATTGCATATTCTCTGGCGTCTTCTCAGTAGACACCGCCAAATGGTGCACAGGTTTGCGCTCCCGCAGACGCCTATCGATCTGGATAGCCATTGTCATGGACTCATTCAGACCCGCAGGCACAGGGAACCCCACCATAACATCCTTAATGGCATCAGAGAGACCCTCTCTGAAATTCGCCGCCAGGGCGCACTCATTCCACTGAGTAAGCACAGCCCATTTACGGAATTTCTGGCAGTATATTTCAGCTTCGTCTTGCCCCTGAGATAGGGACATCAAGGCCTTTTCCGCCTGAAGTTCTAACTGAGGTTCCTCATAAAGCAACCCCAAGGCCAGAAAAAACGCATCCACATTGAGCAACGCAGGATCCCCTGGAGCCAATGCAAAAGCCCAATCCTGAGGGTCGCCCCGGAGCAAGGAAATCACAATCCTGACCTGCTGAGCAGGATCTCCAGCAGAGCGAGATTTCAGGGACAAAAACAACTTGCAATTATTTTTGAAATTTTGAAAGCAAGATCTATTCCCCGAGAAAAATTCAGGCAAAGGAATTCTAGGTTCAGATATAGGAACACGAACAACAAAATCTTGTAAATTTTGAACTTTCGTGGTGAGATTATTCAAACCTGCAGCCAAACTCTGAACATCCATTTTAAACAGGTGAACACAGAGCCATTCCAGGATTAGAAGGAGAGAGAGAGAGAGAAAGGCTGCAATATAGGCAGACTTGCAAGAGATTCAATTACAAGCACACTCAGAACTGAGAAAAAAAAAAAAAAAATCTTCAGCAGACTTCTCCTTTCTCTCCTTTCTCTGTCAATTAATTTAACCCTTTTTTGGCCGGTCAAACTGTTATGGTTCTCAATGGCAAGAGAACATAGCCCAGCAAACATAAGAACTAGCTCTTGGAAGGATGGAAACTTAAACTGACCATGAACTAAACCTGCCGCACAACTAACAGTAGCCGGGTAGCGTTGCCTGCGTTTTATCCCTAGACGCCCAGCGCCGGCCGGAGGACTAACTAATCCTGGCAGAGGAAAATATAGTCCTGGCTCACCTCTAGAGAAATTTCCCCGAAAGGCAGACAGAGGCCCCCACAAATATTGGCGGTGATTTTAGATGAAATGACAAACGTAGTATGAAAATAGGTTTAGCAAAATTGAGGTCCGCTTACTAGATAGCAGGAAGACAGAAAGGGCACTTTCATGGTCAGCTGAAAACCCTATCAAAACCCATCCTGAAATTACTTTAAGACTCTAGTATTAACTCATAACATCAGAGTGGCAATTTCAGATCACAAGAGCTTTCCAGACACAGAAACGAAACTACAGCTGTGAACTGGAACAAAATGCAAAAACAAACAAGGACTAAAGTCCAACTTAGCTGGGAGTTGTCTAGCAGCAGGAACATGCACAGAAAGGCTTCTGATTACAATGTTGACCGGCATGGAAGTGACAGAGGAGCAAGGCTAAATAGCGACTCCCACATCCTGATGGAAACAGGTGAACAGAGAGGATGATGCACACCAGTTCAATTCCACCAGTGGCCACAGGGGGAGCCCAAAATCCAATTTCACAACAGATCTCTGGAGGTGCCATCGGACCGGCCGGTCTCAGACAGCCCTGTTAACCGTACTCTGGATTGAGGACCTTGAAGCCTTCAGTAAAGAGGTAAAGAGACTGCAACCCTGTGTCCTCATTATTCATCGCGACCTGCACCACGCACCACCATCATCACATCTTCCATTGGACGCCCCTTAGCAGGGTCACGGACCGGGTCTAGCCACCGTGACAACCCCAGAACTGAGACCGAGAGGCCCGGTACCGAGTACCCCGCGGCCCTGCGTCTGGGGGCGCTCCAGAGGCATGCTTGAATCATGAGGGGAAAAAAACATTTGCAATTGAAAGGTTGAAGAGATGTGTTAGGGTTGGGATGAAAACTGGCGAGGTTAGGGATGAGGTGGGACGGGAGTGGGTCGAGCATGCAAGTGGTGAGATGCGATCTTGACAGGAGGATTAATTAATTCACTCATCACTAGGAGATACAGGCAAGTATTATAGTAGATATAGTCTTGTCCATAGGGGGCAGTATTATCTATCTATATAATTGTCTAAGGTCCACTTCCGTCTGTTTGTCTGTTTTCCACTTCTGTCTGTCTCTCTGTTGTCTGTAACGGAAATTCCGAATCGCTGATTGGTTGAGGCCGGCTGGCCACGACCAATCAGCGACAGGCACAGTCCCGCCGCGAATTGGCCCCTCCCTACTCCCCTCCAGTCAGTGCCCCCTCCATACTCCCCTCCAGTCAGCACCCACATAGTGTTTCAGAAGCTCGTTAAGCGGTCTGCGTTACACCGTGGCATAATGCAGTGTAACGCAGTCCGTTAACGGTGGCATTAACCCTGTAAATGTGACCAACGTATTACTATTGATGCTGCCTATGCAAGTATGCTGTGATGATGTGGCGGTCTCGCGAGACCGCTACATCATCATGGGTTATTGGCGCAAGGCATTTCTGGGAACGGAGCATCGCAACGAGCATCGCTAAAGGCCTGGGTTGGATACGGGGGCCACCGGAAGGTGAGTATATAACTAATTTTTATTTTAATTCTTTTTTAAACAGGGATATGGCGCCCACATTGCTATGTTATGTACTACCTCACTGTGCTATATACTACGTGGGCTGTGCTGTATCCTACGTGGCTGTGGAATATACTACATGGCTGTGCTATATACTACATGGCTGTGTTATATACTACGTAGTTGTGTTATATACTATGTGGCCTGTGTTATATACTGTGTGGGCTGTGTTATATACTGCGTGGGCTGTGTTATATACTGTGTGGGCTGTGTTATATACTACGTGGGCTGTGGTATATACTACGTGGGCTGTGTTATATACTGCGTGGGCTGTGTTATATACTGTGTGGGCAGTGTTATATACTTCGTGGGCTGTGCTATATACTACGAAGCTGTGCTATATACTACGTGGCCGGCCGCGAACAATCAGCATCAGGCGCAGTCCAGCCGCGAATTGCCGCGGGATTTGAACCACGCTTCGCTAATTGGTCGCGCCCGGCCAGCCGAATCCTGTGTATTCATTGCATTATTCTGAAATCTTCATAAATAAACTACATACGTATTCTAGAATACTCGATGCATTAGAATCGGGCCACCATCTAGTAGTAGCTATAATCTTGTACATAGGAGCAGTATTGTAGTAGTTATATTCTTGTACATAGGGGAAGTATAGTCATTATATTCTTGTACATAGGAGCAGTATTATAGTAGTTATATTCTTGTACATAGGAGCAATATTATAGTAGTCATAGTCTTGTATATAGGAGCAGTATTATAGTAGTTATAATCTTGTACATAGGAGCAGTATTGTAGTAGTTATATTCTTGTACATAGGGGAAGTATAGTCATTATATTCTTGTACACAGGGAGCAATATTATAGTAGTTATATTCTTGTACATAGGAGCAATATTATAGTAGTTATATTCTTGTACATAGGGGCAGTATTATAGTAGTTATATTCTTGTACATAGGGGGCAGTATTATAGTAGTTATATTCTTGTACATAGGGGGCAGTATTACAGTAGTTATATTCTTGTACATAGGGGCAGTATTATAGTAGTTATATTCTTGTACATAGGGGCAGTGTTATAGCAGTTATATTCTTGTACATAGGAGCAGTATTATAGCAGTTATATTCTTGTACATAGGAGCAGTATTATAGTAGTTATATTCTTGTACATAGGGGAAGTATTATAGTAGTTATATTCTTGTACATAGGGGCAATATTATAGTAGTTATATTCTTGTACATAGGGTCAGTATTATAGTAGTTATATTCTTGTACATAGGGGCAATATTATAGTAGTTATATTCTTGTACATAGGGTCAGTATTATAGTAGTTATTTTCTTGTACATAGGAGCAGTATTATAGTAGTTATTTTCTTGTACATATGGGACAGTATTATAGTAGTTATTTTCTTGTACATAGGAGCAGTATTATAGTAGTTATTTTCTTGTACATATGGGACAGTATTATAGTAGTTATTTTCTTGTACATAGGGGCAGTATTATATTGGTCCTATTTTTGTAAATAGATGACAGTATAATAGTCGTCATACTCATAGCCATTGTTAGATAATTATATTCTTAATATTTTGGAGGCAAATATCGATTTGTGTAGTTATTGATGTTATATTTTTACTCCAGCAGTCTTTTCCTTGCTTTATACATGTATTTTTCACCCCTCCTGTGTATCCTGCACCATGGTCTGCACAGTGAGGTGAGGAACATGTTCAGTGTCTGTAGCCTGTTAGCATTTAATGCATCAGCGATTTGCAGCTATTTATCTGAACTCTCTGTGTTACTGCATTCAATACACACATCACACATTCAGTCCTTTTAATAATCCCACTGCCTCTGTGACCCGCAAACCATGACCTGCCAGAATTATACGAGCTGATTTTCTATTATCGGGGTTTGCAGCTTGAAACAGACGTTTCTGGAGATGGAAATGTTTCATACGAGAATACATGGGACATAGAAGAACTGCGTTTTCCATTTGAAGGTGGTGATATGTGTGAAATATGAAGTGTGCTCTGATATCATATGGCCAGACATAGGACAGCGGGTAACGGGGGAGATACAGAAGAGTTAGTGACTAATTGTGATGAAACAAATGTAGAAATCAAAGTCCCTATTGAACCGAACTCATAAGAAAAACACTAGGAAAAACCATGTTATTTATAGAGCAAAAATGTGAGAACTGCACTAAACATTACTGGCAAAAGAGGGATTAAAATGTATTTTACCTCACATGACGGACTAAACTGTGTTTGTTCTCTACTCTACAAGTGGCGCCAAGTCTTCCCCATCATTATCGCCTTTATATTATGTACAGCACAAACATATTCAGTGGCAGAGTGGCAGTTTTAATATTTTCAATCATATTACTACCAAATTACTATTTGCTTTTCTTTTGCCATATTTTTCAGACTATAAGACGCACTTTTACCCCCAAAAATTTGTGAGGAAAGTGGGGGTGCATCTTATAGTCCAAACGCAGGCTTACCGGGGGGGGGTTTGCTACAGTGAAGTAGCAGCATCCCTTCCTCAGGGAACCGGCGGTGGCAGAGGTATGGCGATGCTGAAGCAAAGTGTCAGCGGTGAGCAGTGAGGAGTGTCATTGGTTTCCCTGCGGCCATCTTCCTGAAGCCGTGAGCCGGCGCATGCGAGGACTGAGATCTCGGCTGACCTTTCGAGCTCCATTTTCCATTTGAGGTTGTGGGCTTGAGATCTCGGCGACCCTTGGCTTCTGGAAAATGGCCGCTGGAGGCCACGTGTGTGCAGATTGAGATCTCCGCTACCATTTTCCTGAAGCCGAGGGCCGCTGAGATCTCAATCTGCGCACACGGCCTCAGGAAAATGACCGCCGAGAAACCAATGATACACATGGCTCTGCTCATCATGGACATAGGGACGCAGCATCGCCACATTTCTGCCGCCAGCATCCTGAGGAATGGACTCTGCTCCATGCAACACACTCTCCTCTACCTCACTGCTGACACTGGACCTGCAGCATCGCACCGATGGGATACCCCGTGACTGCAGCATTGCCCCACTTCTGCCACCGCTGGCTTCCTGAGGAAGGGACCATGCCTCCTGTGACCCCGCTTTACCACCGCCATCCATTAGGTAAGATACCTTAAATTAGAACAATAAGATGGACCCCCGTATTCTAAAAATATATTTTTTTATGATTTTCAACCCCAAAATTTGGAGTGCATCTTATGGTCTGATGCATCTTATAGTCCGAAAAATACAGTAATTTAAATGAAAGACATTTATTCATGAACCATAAATTTGACATGAGAATGACACGCAAAAAAAGGGCAGTATTATAGTAGTTATATTTTTGTAGATAGGAGCAGTATTATAGTAGTTATATTCTTGTACATAGGAGCAGTATTATAGTAGTTATATTCTTGTACATAGGGGGCACTATTATAGTAGTTATATTCTTGTACATAGGTGCAGTATTATAGCAGTTATATTCCTGTACATAGGGGGCAGTATTATAGTAGTTATATTCTTGTACATAGGGGCAGTATTATAGTAGTTATATTCTTGTACATAGGGGGCACTATTATAGTAGTTATATTCTTGTACATAGGAGCAGTATTATAGTAGTTATATTCTTGTACATAGGGGCAGTATTATAGTAGCTATATTCTTGCACGTAGGGGGAAGTATTATAGTAGTTATATTCTTGTACTTAGAGGCAGTATTATAGTAGTTATATTCTTGTACATAGGAACAGTATTATAGTAGTTATATTCTTGTACAAAGGAGCAGTATTATAGTAGTTATATTCTTGTATATAGGGAGCAGTATTATTGTAGTTATATTCTTGTACATAGGAGCAGTATTATAGTAGTTATATTCTTGTACATAGGTGCAGTATTATAGTAGTTATATTCTTGTACATAGGAGCAGTATTATAGTAGTTATATTCTTGTACATAGGAGCAGTATTATTTTAGTTATATTCTTGTACATAGGAGCAGTATTATAGTAGTTATATTCTTGTACATTGGGGGCAGTATTATTGTAGTTATATTCTTGTACATAGGGGCAGTATTATAGTAGTTATATTCTTGTACATAGGGGCAGTATTATAGTAGTTATATTCTTGTACATAGGGGAAGTATTATAGTAGCTATATTCTTGCACATAGGGGGCAGTATTATAGTAGTTATATTCTTGTACATAGGGGCACTATTATAGTAGTTAGATTCTTGTACATAGGGGCAGTATTATAGTAGCAATAATCTTGTACATAGGAGCAGTATTATAGTAGTTATATTCTTGTACATTGGGGGCAGTATTATAGTAGTTATATTCTTGTACATAGGGGGCAGTATTATAGTAGTTATATTCTTGCACATAGGGGCAGTATTATAGTAGTTATATTCTTGTACATAGGGGGCTATATATAGTATTTATATTCTTGTACATAGGGGGCAGTATTATAGTAGTTATATTCTTGTACATAGGGGCAGTATTGTAGTAGTTATATTCTTGCACATAGAGGCAGTATTATAGTAGTTATATTCTTGTACATATGGGGCAGTATTATAGTAGTTATATTCTTCTACATTGGGGCAGTATTATAGTAGTTATATTCTTGTACATAGGGGCAGTATTATAGTAGTTATATTCTTGCACATAGGGGCAGTATTATAGTAGTTATATCCTTGTACATATGAGCAGTATTATAGTAGGTATATTCTTGTACATAGGGGCAGTATATTTTCTTGTACATAGGGGCAGTATTATAGTAGTTATATTCTTGTACATAATGAGCAGTATTATAGTAGTTATATTCTTGCACATATGAGCAGTATTATAGTAGTTATATTCTTGTACATAGGGGGCAGTATTATAGTAGGTATATTCTTGTACATAGTGGCAGTATTATAGTAGTTATATTCTTGTACATAAGGAGCAGTATTATAGTAGGTATATTCTTGTACATAGGGGCAGTATTATAGTAGTTATATTCCTGTACATAAGGAGCAGTATTATAGTAGTTATATTCTTGTACACAGGGAGCAGTATTATAGCAGTTATATTCTTGTACATAGGGAGCAGTATTATAGTAGCTATATTCTTGTACATAGGGGGCAGTATTATAGTAGCTATATTCTTGTACATAGCAGCAGTATTATAGTAGTTATATTCTTGTACATAGGGAGCAGTATTATAGTAGTTATATTCTTGTACATAGGGGCAGTATTGTAGTAGTTATATTCTTGCACATAGGGGCAGTATTATAGTAGTTATATTCTTGTACATAGGGGGCAGTATTATAGTAGTTATATTCTTCTACATTGGGGGCAGTATTATAGTAGTTATATTCTTGTACATAGGGGCAGTATTATAGTAGTTATATTCTTGCACATAGGGGCAGTATTATAGTAGTTATATCCTTGTACATATGAGCAGTATTATAGTAGGTATATTCTTGTACATAGGGGCAGTATATTTTCTTGTACATAGGGGCAGTATTATAGTAGTTATATTCTTGTACATAAGGAGCAGTATTATAGTAGTTATATTCTTGCACATATGAGCAGTATTATAGTAGTTATATTCTTGTACATAGGGGGCAGTATTATAGTAGGTATATTCTTGTACATAGTGGCAGTATTATAGTAGTTATATTCTTGTACATAAGGAGCAGTATTATAGTAGGTATATTCTTGTACATAGGGGCAGTATTATAGTAGTTATATTCTTGTACACAGGGAGCAGTATTATAGCAGTTATATTCTTGTACATAGGGAGCAGTATTATAGTAGCTATATTCTTGTACATAGGGGGCAGTATTATAGTAGCTATATTCTTGTACATAGCAGCAGTATTATAGTAGTTATATTCTTGTACATAGGGAGCAATATTATAGTAGTTATATTCTTGTACATAGGAGCAGTATTATAGTAGTTATATTCTTGTACATAGGGAGCAGTATTATAGTAGTTATATTCTTGTACATAGGGGGCAGTATTATAGTAGTTATATTCTTGTACATAGGAGCAGTATTATAGTAGAAATATTCTTGTACATAGGAGCAGTATTATAGTAGTTATATTCTTGTACATAGGGGCAGTATTATAGTAGTTATATTCTTGTACATAGGAGCAGTATTATAGTAGTTATATTCTTGTACATAGGGGCAGTATTATAGTAGTTATATTCTTGTACATAGGGGCAGTATTATAGTAGTTATATTCTTGTACATAGGGACAGTATTATAGTAGTTATATTCTTGTACATAGGGGCAGTATTATAGTAGTTATATTCTTGTACATAGGGAGCAGTATTATAGTAGTTATATTCTTGTACATAGGAGCAGTACTATAGTAGTTATATTCTTGTACATAGGGGCAGTATTATAGTAGTTATATTCTTGTACATAGGGAGCAGTATTATAGTAGTTATATTCTTGTACATAGGCGGCAGTATTATAGTAGTTATATTCTTGTACATAGGAGCAGTATTATAGTAGTTATATTCTTGTACATAGGAGCAGTATTATAGTAGTTATATTCTTGTACATAGGGGCAGTATTATATTAGTTATATTCTTGTACATAGGAGCAGTATTATAGTAGATATATTCTTGTACATAGGAGCAGTATTATAGTAGTTATATTCTTGTACATAGGAGCAGTATTATAGTAGTTATATTCTTGTACATAGGAGCAGTATTATACTAGTTATATTCTTGTACATAGGAGCAGTATTATAGTAGTTATATTCCTGTACATAGGGGCAGTATTATAGTAGTTATATTCTTGTACATAGGAGCAGTATTATAGTAGTTATATTCTTGTACATAGGAGCAGTATTATACTAGTTATATTCTTGTACATAGGAGCAGTATTATAGTAGTTATATTCTTGTACATAGGAGCAGTATTATAGTAGTTATATTCTTGTACATAGGAGCAGTATTATACTAGTTATATTCTTGTACATAGAGGCAGTATTATAGTAGTTATATTCTTGTACATAGGAGCAGTATTATACTAGTTATATTCTTGTACATAGGAGCAGTATTATAGTAGTTATATTCTTGTACATAGGAGCAGTATTATAGTAGTTATATTCTTGTACATAGGAGCAGTATTATAGTAGTTATATTCTTGTACATAGGAGCAGTATTATAGTAGTTATATTCTTGTACATAGGAGCAGTATTATAGTAGTTATATTCTTGTACATAGGGGCAGTATTATAGTAGTTATATTCTTGTACATAGGGAGCAGTATTATAGTAGTTATATTCTTGTACATAGGGGGCAGTATTATAGTAGTTATATTCTTGTACATAGGGAGCAGTATTATAGTAGTTATATACTTGTACATAGGGGCAGTATTATAGTAGTTATATTCTTGTACATAGGAGCAGTATTATAGTAGTTATATTCTTGTACATAGGGGGCAGTATTATAGTAGTTATATTCTTGTACATAGGTGCAGTATTATAGTAGTTATATTCTTGTACATAGGGCAGTATTATAGTAGTTATATTCTTGTACATAGGGAGCAGTATTATAGTATTTATATTCTTGTACATAGGAGCAGTATTATAGTAGTTATATTCTTGTACATCGGGGGTAGTATATAGTATTTATATTTTTGTACACCCGGCAGTAATGTAGTAAGGATATTATCCTACTTATTGGTTATTTGGTATTTCTCATTACCGTGTCCATTGTGAATGATTACTGAACCTTTGTATTATTCTTTTGCTGTAGCTCTAACTGCTATTAACAATACATTTGCACATTTGCTTCTGATTTGCAGCTTCTGGTTTGCGGTTTCTTGTCCCATTCACATGATTACTGGCTACTACTACATGTAAATGACTATTGCAATGTATCTGTGCAGGGTCAGGTTCAGTTATTGATCCATCCTGCACTAGATCCTTCGGCTGAGAGCATTTCCCGTGATCCTTAGGAAAGACTAAACAGAATTGCGGTGCCGCGCTCTGCCATAGTCTTCTCTACATTGTCTCCCTCCATATTGTTACTCAGGTGAAGTAATAGATTGAAATGAGACAAGAAACCAAAACAAAATGTAAAATCTCGCTGAAGATGAGCAAAGCCGCGACATGTTCTGTTCGGAGATGGCACGATCTGTATGATGACATTACACTGCAATAACGATGTGTAGACTTTATGGAGAGACGTAAGACGATATTCTCTAAAGCAAACATGACAGAACAGACGGATTACTCTCTCAACTAAAAAAAGAATTCTCTTAGCGTACAAGCATGAATTTTTTTTTTCCATATTCTATCCTTCATGGTCCAGCAGCCATGTTGGTAATCCATGGCTACCAGGTCCGATCCTTGCAAACCTCCTACGAGTTCCTCTGGCGTCTCTTTCGAATAGTCGACCTGATGCATTGTCATCACTGCAGTATAAAAGATGCATCACTTTGCACTTGGTATACTAAGTATATATTTTTTTTACCCGGTGCAAATGCAGCTGTTCTCCTGAATCCGGCGACGTTTTTCTTTTGCTCCTACTCCTCTCCGTTTCTGAGATATCTGCCTCCCTTCCCTTTGCATAAATATAGTATATTCAGCCAAATGGGTGTGGTCTTCAAAATTTTTTTTGTTTGTGGGCAGCTTCTTGAGAACCACATCCAGTTGGCTAGATTTATTATACAAGGAACAGGGGGCGATAACTGAGAAATGAGGAGCCCCAAAATTTGCCAGATTTAGGAGAACAGGGGCATTTGCACTACGCTATCCTATTACATGTTTTTGGTAAGTAGCAAACCTCTTTAAGTGAATTAGACTGATCCGCAATACCCGTTACAGCCACTACCACATGTGTGGCGCTGTGCTTTCTAAACAAAGGAGACCCTTCACTGAGCTACAAGATGGGAGCGTTGGTAGTCTGCACCCTATCAATTCAACGTTGAAAGAATGGAAGAATAAAATTAAAAAAATCCTTTATATTATAAAATACTATCTGTCTGATTCTATCACTTGGAGGAGTTGTAAGGAACTGTAAAAATCTATGTGCAGGGAAGGCTTCAACCAAATGCCATTCGCCAGGAAACATGGCATGCTATTCAGTGTTCAGTCCTGTCTTACCAGTAAAGTGCAACAGTACTTGCAATGGAAAGTGATGAACCCCAAATTCCGCCCCTGAGGAGCAAGCCATGGCAGAAGGAAGGCTAAAACCTTCTCAAAGAGGTACTGAAACAGTTGGATGATGTTTATGCACAATCCACTGTATTTAAAACTGCTGGAGAATCTGTTTCGAAGTTGGAGGATCTTAATATCAATCTTTTTTAAAAGACATGACTCCACCCCTGAGGAGCAAGCTATGACTGAAAGAAGGCGCAAACCTTATCAAAGAAGTCCTGGAACAGCTGTATATTGCCTTTATGGTATGCTATGTATCTAAAGCTGCTGCAGAACCTTTGTTAAGGAAGGAAATGGGTCACAATGTCAGTTAGCAATAACAAACCCGAATTCGCCCCCCCCCCCCGAGGAACAAGCGATGGCTGAAGGAAGGCTCACATTACAACAGCTTTCCCTGCAACAGCTGTACAGTGTGTTTATAGGATGGTCTATTTTAAGGTCATGCAGAAATTCTTTTAGAAGAGGAAGGTGGAGATTTATGTCAGTTTGTGATAATAAACATGGATCCACCTATGAGGAGCGAGTATGTATGCTGGAAGGTATTTATTATATATATATATTTATTTACAACACACGGATCTAGTATTTATATTAACCATGTCAAAAAAAGATTCTCTCCCCTTGTTCCTGATTTGATTAACATTCCGATGACAGCTTCACAGCACACAGTGTGAAGGTAGAAGCCACAGATGATTGACAGCTCATCATCCTCTGCTGGGATCGGTGTCATTCATTCTGTACCTATACATCACATACGGGCAGCAGACGTGAAAGTGACTAATACTGTCTCTGATGTCCCTGAGATCAGGCATGTGGGGGGCCGCACGATGATTCATCACATTCACCTCCTTAATCTCATCAACGTCAACATTTTTTTAGTTTACAGTTTGAGGCTTCTCTTTTATGCATTCAGGAATCAGTAATAATTTGTGAAAAATGTTACAGAGGAACATAACCAGCGACCCCCAGGATGATGACACTGACACTGGGGGTACAGGATGATGGCACTGACACTGGGGGTACAGGATAATGACACTGACACTGGGGGTACAGGATAATGACACTGACACTGGGGGTACAGGATAATGACACTGACACTGGGGGTACAGGATAATGACACTAACACTCGGGGTACAGGATAATGACACTGACACTGGGGGTACAGGATAATGAGACTGACACTGGGGGTACAGGAAAATGACACTGACACTCGGGGTACAGGATAATGACACTGACACTGGGGGTACAGGATAATGACACTGACACTCGGGGTACAGGATAATGACACTGACACTGGGGGTGCAGGATAATGACACTGACACTCGGGGTACAGGATAATGACACTGACACTCGGGGTACAGGATAATGACACTGACACTGGGGGTACAGGATAATGACACTGACACTCGGGGTACAGGATAATGACACTGACACTGGGGGTACAGGATAATGACACTGACACTCGGGGTACAGGATAATGACACTGACACTGGGGGTACAGGATAATGACACTGACACTCGGGGTACAGGATAATGACACTGACACTCGGGGTACAGGATAATGACACTGACACTGGGGGTACAGGATAATGACACTGACACTGGGGGTACAGGAAAATGACACTAACACTCGGGGTACAAGATAGTGACACTGACACTGGGGGTACAGGATAATGACACTGACACTGGGGGTACAGGATAATGACACTGACACTGGGGGTACAGGATAATGACACTAACACTCGGGGTACAGGATAATGACACTGACACTCGGGGTACAGGATAATGACGCTGACACTGGGGGTACAGGATAATGACACTGACACTGGGGGTACAGGATAATGACACTGACACTCGGGGTACAGGATAATGACACTGACACTCGGGGTACAGGATAATGACACTGACACTCGGGGTACAGGATAATGACACTGACACTCGGGGTACAGGATAATGACACTGACACTGGGGTACAGGATAATGACACTGGCACTCGGGGTACAGGATAATGTCACTGACACTCGGGGTACAGGATAATGATACTGACACTCGGGGTACAGGATAATGTCACTGACACTCGGGGTACAGGATAATGATACTGACACTCGGGGTACAGGATAATGACACTGACACTCGGGGTACAGGATAATGACACTGACACTCGGGGTACAGGATAATGACACTGACACTGGGGTACAGGATAATGACACTGGCACTCGGGGTACAGGATAATGTCACTGACACTCGGGGTACAGGATAATGATACTGACACTCGGGGTACAGGATAATGACACTGACACTCGGGGTACAGGATAATGACACTGACACTCGGGGTACAGGATAATGACACTGACACTCGGGGTACAGGATAATGACACTGACACTCAGGGTACAGGATAATGACACTGACACTCGGGGTACAGGATAATGATACTGACACTCGGGGTACAGGATAATGACACTGACACTCGGGGTACAGGATAATGACACTGACACTGGGGGTACAGGATAATGTCAAAGACACTGGGGGTACAGGATAATGACACTGACACTCGGGGTACAGGATAATGACACTGACACTCGGGGTACAGGATAATGACACTGACACTCGGGGTACAGGATAATGACACTCGGGGTACAGGATAATGACACTGACACTCGGGGTACAGGATAATGACACTGACACTCGGGGTACAGGATAATGACACTCGGGGTACAGGATAATGACACTGACACTCGGGGTACAGGATAATGACACTGACACTCGGGGTACAGGATAATGACACTCGGGGTACAGGATAATGACACTGGGGGTACAGGATAATGACACTGACACTCGGGGTACAGGATAATGAAACTGACACTGGGGGTACAGGATAATGACACTGACACTCGGGGTACAGGATAATGACACTGACACTCGGGGTACAGGATAATGATACTGACACTCGGGGTACAGGATAATGACACTGACACTCGGGGTACAGGATAATGACACTGACACTGGGGGTACAGGATAATGACACTGACACTCGGGGTACAGGACAATGACACTGACACTCGGGGTACAGGATAATGACACTGACACTGGGGGTACAGGATAATGACACTGACACTCGGGGTACAGGATAATGACACTAACACTCGGGGTACAGGATAATGACACTGACACTCGGGGTACAGGATAATGACACTGAAACTGGGGTACAGGATAATGACACTGACACTCGGGGTACAGGAAAATGACGCTGACACTGGGGTACAGGATAATGACACTGACACTGGGGTACAGGATAATGATACTAACACTCGGGGTACAGGATAATGACACTGACACTCGGGGTACAGGATAATGACACTGACACTTGGGGTACAGGATAATGATACTAACACTCGGGGTACAGGATAGTGACACTGACACTCGGGGTACAGGAAAATGACGCTGACACTGGGGGTACAGGATAATGACACTGACACTCGGGGTACAGGATAATGACACTGACACTGGGGGTACAGGATAATGACGTTGACACTCGGGGTACAGGATAATGACACTGGGGGTACAGGATAATGACGCTGACACTGGGGGTACAGGATAATGACACTGACACTCGGGGTACAGGATAATGACACTGGGGGTACAGGATAATGACGCTGACACTGGGGGTACAGGATAATGACACTGACACTCGGGGTACAGGATAATGACACTGACACTGGGGTACAGGATAATGACACTGACACTGGGGTACAGGATAATGATACTAACACTCGGGGTACAGGATAATGACACTGACACTCGGGGTACAGGATAATGACACTGACACTTGGGGTACAGGATAATGATACTAACACTCGGGGTACAGGATAGTGACACTGACACTCGGGGTACAGGAAAATGACGCTGACACTGGGGGTACAGGATAATGACACTGACACTCGGGGTACAGGATAATGACACTGACACTGGGGGTACAGGATAATGACGTTGACACTCGGGGTACAGGATAATGACACTGACACTCGGGGTACAGGATAATGACACTGACACTCGGGGTACAGGATAATGACACTGACACTGGGGGTACAGGATAATGACACTGACACTCGGGGTACAGGATAATGACACTGGGGGTACAGGATAATGACACTGACACTCGGGGTACAGGATAATGACACTGACACTGGGGTTACAGGATAATGACGTTGACACTCGGGGTACAGGATAATGACACTGACACTCGGGGTACAGGATAATGACGCTGACACTGGGGGTACAGGAAAATGACACTGACACTGGGGGTACAGGATAGTGACACTGACACTCGGGGTACAGGAAAATGACACTGACACTGGGGGTACAGGATAGTGACACTGACACTCGGGGTACAGGATAATGACGCTGACACTGGGGGTACAGGATAATGACACTGACACTCGGGGTACAGGATAATGACACTGACACTGGGGGTACAGGATAATGACACTAACACTCGGGGTACAGGATAGTGACACTGACACTCGGGGTACAGGAAAATGACGCTGACACTGGGGGTACAGGATAATGACACTGACACTCGGGGTACAGGATAATGACACTGACACTGGGGTACAGGATAATGATACTAACACTCGGGGTACAGGATAGTGACACTGACACTCGGGGTACAGGATAATGACACTGACACTGGGGGTACAGGATAATGACACTGACACTGGGGGTACAGGAAAATGACGCTGACACTGGGGGTACAGGATAATGACACTGACACTGGGGGTACAGGATAATGACACTGACACTGGGGGTACAGGATAATGACGCTGACACTGGGGGTACAGGATAATGACGTTGACACTCGGGGTACAGGATAATGACACTGACACTTGGGGTACAGGATAATGACACTGACACTCGGGGTACAAGATAGTGACACTGACACTCGGGGTACAGGATAATGACACTGACACTGGGGGTACAGGATAATGACACTGACACTCGGGGTACAAGATAGTGACACTGACACTCGGGGTACAGGATAATGACACTGACACTGGGGGTACAGGAAAATGACACTGACACTGGGGGTACAGGATAATGACACTGACACTGGGGGTACAGGAAAATGACACTGACACTCGGGGTACAAGATAGTGACACTGACACTCGGGGTACAGGATAATGACACTGACACTGGGGGTACAGGATAATGACGCTGACACTCGGGGTACAGGATAGTGACACTGACACTCGGGGTACAGGATAATGACACTGACACTCGGGGTACAGGATAATGACACTGACACTGGGGGTACAGGATAATGACACTGACACTGGGGTACAGGATAATGACACTGACACTGGGGGTACAGGATAATGACACTGACACTCGGGGTACAGGATAATGACACTGACACTCGGGGTACAGGATAATGACACTGACACTCGGGGTACAGGATAATGACACTGACACTGGGGGTACAGGATAATGACACTGACACTCGGGGTACAGGATAATGACACTGACACTCGGGGTACAGGATAATGACACTGACACTCGGGGTACAGGATAATGACACTGACACTGGGGTACAGGATAATGACACTGACACTCGGGATACAGGATAATGACACTGACACTGGGGTACAGGATAATGACACTGACACTCGGGGTACAGGATAATGACACTGACACTGGGGTACAGGATAATGACACTGACACTCGGGGTACAGGATAATGACACTGACACTCGGGGTACAGGATAATGACACTGACACTGGGGTACAGGATAATGATACTAACACTCGGGGTACAGGATAATTATACTAACACTCGGGGTACAGGATAATGACACTGACACTGGGGGTACAGGATAATGACACTGACACTGGGGGTACAGGATAATGACACTGACACTGGGGGTACAGGATAATGACACTGACACTGGGGGTACAGGATAATGACGCTGACACTGGGGGTACAGGATAATGACACTGACACTCGGGGTACAGGATAATGACACTGACACTCGGGGTACAGGATAATGACACTAACACTCGGGGTACAGGATAATGACACTGACACTGGGGGTACAGGATAATGACACTGACACTGGGGGTACAGCATAATGACACTGACACTGGGGGTACAGGATAATGACACTGACACTCGGGGTACAGGATAATGACACTGACACTGGGGGTGCAGGATAATGACACTGACACTGGGGGTACAGGATAATGACACTGACACTCGGGGTACAGGATAATGACACTGACACTCGGGGTACAGGATAAAGACACTGACACTCGGGGTACAGGATAATGACACTGACACTCGGGGTACAGGATAATGACACTGACACTGGGGTACAGGATAATGACACTGACACTGGGGGTACAGGATAATGACACTGACACTGGGGGTGCAGGATAATGACACTGACACTGGGGTACAGGATAATGACACTGACACTGGGGGTACAGGATAATGACACTGACACTGGGGGTACAGGATAATGACACTGACACTGGGGGTACAGGATAATGACACTGACACTGGGGGTACAGGATAATGACACTGACACTCGGGGTACAAGATAATGACACTGACACTGGGGGTACAGGATAATGACACTGACACTCGGGGTACAGGATAATGACACTGACACTCGGGGTACAGGATAATGACACTGACACTGGGGGTACAGGATAATGACACTGACACTCGGGGTACAGGATAATGACACTGACACTGGGGGTACAGGATAATGACACTGACACTCGGGGTACAGGATAATGACACTGACACTGGGGGTACAGGAAAATGACACTAACACTCGGGGTACAGGATAATGACACTGACACTCGGGGTACAGGATAATGACACTGACACTGGGGGTACAGGATAATGACACTGACACTCGGGGTACAGGATAATGACACTGACACTCGGGGTACAGGATAATGACACTGACACTGGGGGTACAGGAAAATGACACTAACACTCGGGGTACAGGATAATGACACTGACACTCGGGGTACAGGATAATGACACTGACACTGGGGGTACAGGATAATGACACTGACACTCGGGGTACAGGATAATGACACTGACACTGGGGGTACAGGATAATGACACTGACACTCGGGGTACAGGATAATGACACTGACACTGGGGGTACAGGAAAATGACACTAACACTCGGGGTACAGGATAATGACACTGACACTCGGGGTACAGGATAATGACACTGACACTGGGGGTACAGGATAATGACACTGACACTCGGGGTACAGGATAATGACACTGACACTGGGGGTACAGGAAAATGACACTAACACTCGGGGTACAGGATAATGACACTGACACTCGGGGTACAGGATAATGACACTGACACTGGGGGTACAGGATAATGACACTGACACTCGGGGTACAGGATAATGACAGTGACACTGGGGGTACAGGATAGTGACACTGACACTCGGGGTACAGGATAATGACGCTGACACTGGGGGTACAGGATAATGACACTGACACTGGGGGTACAGGATAATGACACTGACACTCGGGGTACAGGATAATGACACTGACACTGGGGGTACAGGATAATGACACTGACACTCGGGGTACAGGATAATGACACTGACACTCGGGGTACAGGATAATGACACTGACACTGGGGGTACAGGATAATGACACTGACACTCGGGGTACAGGATAATGACACTGACACTCGGGGTACAGGATAATGACACTGACACTCGGGGTACAGGATAATGACACTGACACTGGGGGTACAGGATAATGACACTGACACTCGGGGTACAGGATAATGACACTGACACTGGGGGTACAGGATAATGACACTGACACTCGGGGTACAGGATAATGATACTAACACTCGGGGTACAGGATAGTGACACTGACACTCGGGGTACAGGATAATGACACTGACACTCGGGGTACAGGATAGTGACACTGACACTCGGGGTACAGGAAAATGACACTGACACTGGGGGTACAGGAAAATGACACTGACACTGGGGGTACAGGATAGTGACACTGACACTCGGGGTACAGGATAGTGACACTGACACTCGGGGTACAGGATAATGACACTGACACTCGGGGTACAGGAAAATGACACTGACACTGGGGGTACAGGAAAATGACACTGACACTGGGGGTACAGGATAGTGACACTGACACTCGGGGTACAAGATAGTGACACTGACACTCGGGGTACAGGATAATGACACTGACACTGGGGGTACAGGATAATGACACTGACACTGGGGGTACAGGAAAATGACACTGACACTGGGGGTACAGGATAATGACACTGACACTCGGGGTACAGGATGATGACACTGACACTGGGGGTACAGGATAATGATACTAACACTCGGGGTACAGGATAATGACACTGACACTGGGGGTACAGGATAATGACACTGACACTCGGGGAACAGAATGACACTGACACTCGGGGTACAGGATAATGACGCTGACACTCGGGGTACAGGATAATGACACTGACACTCGGGGTACAGGATAATGACACTGACACTGGGGGTACAGGATAGTGACACTGACACTCGGGGTACAGGATAATGACGCTGACACTGGGGGTACAGGATAATGACACTGACACTGGGGGTACAGGATAATGACACTGACACTCGGGGTACAGGATAATGACACTGACACTGGGGGTACAGGATAATGACACTGACACTCGGGGTACAGGATAATGACACTGACACTCGGGGTACAGGATAATGACACTGACACTGGGGGTACAGGATAATGACACTGACACTCGGGGTACAGGATAATGACACTGACACTCGGGGTACAGGATAATGACACTGACACTCGGGGTACAGGATAATGACACTGACACTGGGGGTACAGGATAATGACACTGACACTCGGGGTACAGGATAATGACACTGACACTGGGGGTACAGGATAATGACACTGACACTCGGGGTACAGGATAATGATACTAACACTCGGGGTACAGGATAGTGACACTGACACTCGGGGTACAGGATAATGACACTGACACTCGGGGTACAGGATAGTGACACTGACACTCGGGGTACAGGAAAATGACACTGACACTGGGGGTACAGGAAAATGACACTGACACTGGGGGTACAGGATAGTGACACTGACACTCGGGGTACAGGATAGTGACACTGACACTCGGGGTACAGGATAATGACACTGACACTCGGGGTACAGGAAAATGACACTGACACTGGGGGTACAGGAAAATGACACTGACACTGGGGGTACAGGATAGTGACACTGACACTCGGGGTACAAGATAGTGACACTGACACTCGGGGTACAGGATAATGACACTGACACTGGGGGTACAGGATAATGACACTGACACTGGGGGTACAGGAAAATGACACTGACACTGGGGGTACAGGATAATGACACTGACACTCGGGGTACAGGATGATGACACTGACACTGGGGGTACAGGATAATGATACTAACACTCGGGGTACAGGATAATGACACTGACACTGGGGGTACAGGATAATGACACTGACACTCGGGGAACAGAATGACACTGACACTCGGGGTACAGGATAATGACGCTGACACTCGGGGTACAGGATAATGACACTGACACTCGGGGTACAGGATAATGACACTGACACTCGGGGTACAGGATAATGACACTGACACTCGGGGTACAGGATAATGACACTGACACTCGGGGTACAGGATAATGACACTGACACTCGGGGTACAGGATAATGACACTGACGCTCGGGGTACAGGATAATGACACTGACACTCGGGGTACTTGATAATGACACTGACACTCGGGGTACAGGATAATGACACTGACACTGGGGGTACAGGATAATGACACTGACACTCGGGGTACAGGATAATGGCGCTGACACTCGGGGTACAGGATAATGGCGCTGACACTCGGGGTACAGGATAATGACGCTGACACTCGGGGTACAGGATAATGACACTGACACTCGGGGTACAGGATAATGACACTGACACTCGGGGTACAGGATAATGACACTGACACTCGGGGTACAGGATAATGACACTGACACTCGGGGTACAGGATAATGACACTGACACTGGGGGTACAGGATAATGACACTGACATTCGGGGTACAGGATAATGACGCTGACACTGGGGGTATAGGATGATGACACTGACACTCGGGGTACAGGATAATGACACTGACACTGGGGGTACAGGATAATGACACTGACACTCGGGGTACAGGATAATGACACTGACACTGGGGTACAGGATAATGACACTGACACTCGGGATACAGGATAATGACACTGACACTCGGGGTACAGGATAATGACACTGACACTGGGGTACAGGATAATGATACTAACACTCGGGGTACAGGATAATGATACTAACACTCGGGGTACAGGATAATGACACTGACACTGGGGGTACAGGATAATGACACTGACACTGGGGGTACAGGATAATGACGCTGACACTGGGGGTACAGGATAATGACACTGACACTCGGGGTACAGGATAATGACACTGACACTCGGGGTACAGGATAATGACACTAACACTCGGGGTACAGGATAATGACACTGACACTGGGGGTACAGGATAATGACACTGACACTGGGGGTACAGGATAATGACACTGACACTGGGGGTACAGCATAATGACACTGACACTGGGGGTACAGGATAATGACACTGACACTCGGGGTACAGGATAATGACACTGACACTGGGGGTGCAGGATAATGACACTGACACTGGGGGTACAGGATAATGACACTGACACTCGGGGTACAGGATAATGACACTGACACTCGGGGTACAGGATAAAGACACTGACACTCGGGGTACAGGATAATGACACTGACACTGGGGTACAGGATAATGACACTGACACTGGGGGTGCAGGATAATGACACTGACACTGGGGTACAGGATAATGACACTGACACTCGGGGTACAGGATAATGACACTGACACTGGGGGTACAGGATAATGACACTGACACTCGGGGTACAGGATAATGACACTGACACTGGGGGTACAGGATAATGATACTAACACTCGGGGTACAGGATAATGATACTAACACTCGGGGTACAGGATAGTGACACTGACACTCGGGGTACAGGATAATGACACTGACACTCGGGGTACAGGATAATGACACTGACACTCGGGGTACAGGATAATGACACTGACACTGGGGGTACAGGATAATGACACTGACACTCGGGGTACAGGATAATGATACTAACACTGGGGGTACAGGATAATGATACTAACACTCGGGGTACAGGATAATGATACTAACACTCGGGGTACAGGATAATGACACTGACACTCGGGGTACAGGATAATGACACTGACACTCGGGGTACAGGATAATGACACTGACACTGGGGGTACAGGATAATGATACTAACACTCGGGGTACAGGATAATGATACTAACACTCGGGGTACAGGATAGTGACACTGACACTCGGGGTACAGGATAATGACACTGACACTCGGGGTACAGGATAATGACACTGACACTGGGGGTACAAGATAGTGACACTGACACTCGGGGTACAGGATAATGACACTGACACTGGGGGTACAGGAAAATGACACTGACACTGGGGGTACAGGATAGTGACACTGACACTCGGGGTACAAGATAGTGACACTGACACTCGGGGTACAGGATAATGACACTGACACTGGGGGTACAGGATAATGACACTGACACTGGGGGTACAGGAAAATGACACTGACACTGGGGGTACAGGATAATGACACTGACACTCGGGGTACAGGATGATGACACTGACACTGGGGGTACAGGATAATGATACTAACACTCGGGGTACAGGATAATGACACTGACACTGGGGGTACAGGATAATGACACTGACACTCGGGGTACAGAATGACACTGACACTCGGGGTACAGGATAATGGCGCTGACACTCGGGGTACAGGATAATGACGCTGACACTCGGGGTACAGGATAATGACACTGACACTCGGGGTACAGGATAATGACACTGACACTCGGGGTACAGGATAATGACACTGACACTCGGGGTACAGGATAATGACACTGACACTCGGGGTACAGGATAATGACACTGACACTCGGGGTACAGGATAATGACACTGACACTCGGGGTACTTGATAATGACACTGACACTCGGGGTACAGGATAATGACACTGACACTGGGGGTACAGGATAATGACACTGACACTCGGGGTACAGGATAATGGCGCTGACACTCGGGGTACAGGATAATGGCGCTGACACTCGGGGTACAGGATAATGACGCTGACACTCGGGGTACAGGATAATGACACTGACACTCGGGGTACAGGATAATGACACTGACACTCGGGGTACAGGATAATGACACTGACACTCGGGGTACAGGATAATGACACTGACACTCGGGGTACAGGATAATGACACTGACACTGGGGGTACAGGATAATGACACTGACATTCGGGGTACAGGATAATGACGCTGACACTGGGGGTATAGGATGATGACACTGACACTCGGGGTATAGGATAATGACACTGACACTCGGGATACAGGATAATGACACTGACACTCGGGGTACAGGATAATGACACTGACACTCGGGGTACAGGCTAATGACACTGACACTGGGGTACAGGATAATGATACTAACACTCGGGGTACAGGATAATGATACTAACACTCGGGGTACAGGATAATGACACTGACACTGGGGGTACAGGATAATGACACTGACACTGGGGGTACAGGATAATGACGCTGACACTGGGGGTACAGGATAATGACACTGACACTCGGGGTACAGGATAATGACACTGACACTCGGGGTACAGGATAATGACACTAACACTCGGGGTACAGGATAATGACACTGACACTGGGGGTACAGGATAATGACACTGACACTGGGGGTACAGGATAATGACACTGACACTGGGGGTACAGCATAATGACACTGACACTGGGGGTACAGGATAATGACACTGACACTCGGGGTACAGGATAATGACACTGACACTGGGGGTGCAGGATAATGACACTGACACTGGGGGTACAGGATAATGACACTGACACTCGGGGTACAGGATAAAGACACTGACACTCGGGGTACAGGATAATGACACTGACACTCGGGGTACAGGATAAAGACACTGACACTCGGGGTACAGGATAATGACACTGACACTCGGGGTACAGGATAAAGACACTGACACTCGGGGTACAGGATAATGACACTGACACTCGGGGTACAGGATAATGACACTGACACTCGGGGTACAGGATAATGACACTGACACTGGGGGTACAGGATAATGACACTGACACTGGGGGTACAGGATAATGACACTGACACTCGGGGTACAAGATAGTGACACTGACACTCGGGGTACAGGATAATGACACTGACACTGGGGGTACAGGAAAATGACACTAACACTCGGGGTACAGGATAATGACACTGACACTCGGGGTACAGGATAATGACACTGACACTGGGGGTACAGGATAACGACACTGACACTGGGGGTACAGGATAATGACACTGACACTGGGGGTACAGGATAGTGACACTGACACTCGGGGTACAGGATAATGACGCTGACACTGGGGGTACAGGATAATGACGCTGACACTGGGGGTACAGGATAATGACACTGACACTCGGGGTACAGGATAATGACACTGACACTCGGGGTACAGGATAATGACACTGACACTGGGGGTACAGGATAATGACACTGACACTCGGGGTACAGGATAATGACACTGACACTCGGGGTACAGGATAATGACACTGACACTCGGGGTACAGGATAATGACACTGACACTGGGGGTACAGGATAATGACACTGACACTCGGGGTACAGGATAATGACACTGACACTCGGGGTACAGGATAAAGACACTGACACTCGGGGTACAGGATAATGACACTGACACTGGGGGTACAGGATAATGACACTGACACTCGGGGTACAGGATAATGACACTGACACTGGGGGTACAGGATAATGACACTGACACTCGGGGTACAGGATAATGACACTGACACTGGGGGTACAGGATAATGATACTAACACTCGGGGTACAGGATAATGATACTAACACTCGGGGTACAGGATAGTGACACTGACACTCGGGGTACAGGATAATGACACTGACACTCGGGGTACAGGATAATGACACTGACACTGGGGGTACAGGATAATGACACTGACACTCGGGGTACAGGATAATGATACTAACACTCGGGGTACAGGATAATGACACTGACACTGGGGGTACAGGATAATGACACTGACACTGGGGGTACAGGATAATGATACTAACACTCGGGGTACAGGATAATGATACTAACACTCGGGGTACAGGATAATGACACTGACACTCGGGGTACAGGATAATGACACTGACACTCGGGGTACAGGATAATGACACTGACACTCGGGGTACAGGATAATGACACTGACACTCGGGGTACAGGATAATGATACTAACACTCGGGGTACAGGATAGTGACACTGACACTCGGGGTACAGGATAATGACACTGACACTCGGGGTACAGGATAATGATACTAACACTCGGGGTACAGGATAATGATACTAACACTCGGGGTACAGGATAATGACACTGACACTCGGGGTACAGGATAATGACACTGACACTGGGGGTACAGGATAATGACACTGACACTGGGGGTACAAGATAGTGACACTGACACTCGGGGTACAGGATAATGACACTGACACTGGGGGTACAGGAAAATGACACTGACACTGGGGGTACAGGATAGTGACACTGACACTCGGGGTACAAGATAGTGACACTGACACTCGGGGTACAGGATAATGACACTGACACTGGGGGTACAGGAAAATGACACTGACACTGGGGGTACAGGATAATGACACTGACACTCGGGGTACAGGATGATGACACTGACACTGGGGGTACAGGATAATGATACTAACACTCGGGGTACAGGATAATGACACTGACACTGGGGGTACAGGATAATGACACTGACACTCGGGGTACAGAATGACACTGACACTCGGGGTACAGGATAATGGCGCTGACACTCGGGGTACAGGATAATGACGCTGACACTCGGGGTACAGGATAATGACACTGACACTCGGGGTACAGGATAATG
The DNA here is from genome assembly GCF_051348905.1 of Ranitomeya variabilis. Lineage (NCBI taxonomy): Eukaryota > Metazoa > Chordata > Amphibia > Anura > Dendrobatidae > Ranitomeya > Ranitomeya variabilis. Next base: position 757,285,648 of record NC_135234.1, on the reverse strand, counting down.
ACACTGACACTCGGGGTACAGGATAATGACACTGACACTCGGGGTACAGGATAATGACACTGACACTCGGGGTACAGGATAATGACACTGACACTCGGGGTACAGGATAATGACACTGACATTCGGGGTACAGGATAATGACGCTGACACTCGGGGTACAGGATAATGACACTGACACTGGGGTACAGGATACTGACACTCGGGGTACAGGATAATGACGCTGACACTCGGGGTACAGGATAATGACACTGACACTGGGGTACAGGATAATGACACTGAAACTCGGGGTACAGGATAATGACACTGACACTCGGGGTACAGGATAATGACACTGACACTCGGGGTACAGGATAATGACACTGACACTCGGGGTACAGGATAATGACACTGACACTGGGGGTACAGGATAATGACACTGACATTCGGGGTACAGGATAATGACGCTGACACTGGGGGTATAGGATGATGACACTGACACTCGGGGTATAGGATAATGACACTGACACTCGGGGTACAGGATAATGACACTGACATTTGGGGTACAGGATACTGACACTCGGGGTACAGGATGATGACACTGACACTCGGGGTACAGGATAATGACGCTGACACTGGGGGAAAAGGATAATGACACTGACACTGGGGGTACAGGATGATGACACTGACACTCGGGGTACAGGATAATGACACTGACACTGGGGGTACAGGATAATGACACTGACACTCGGGGTACAGGATAATGACACTGACACTGGGGGTACAGGATAATGACACTGACACTCGGGGTACAGGATAATGACACTGACATTTGGGGTACAGGATACTGACACTCGGGGTACAGGATGATGACACTGACACTCGGGGTACAGGATAATGACGCTGACACTGGGGGTACAGGATAATGACACTGACACTGGGGGTACAGGATAATGACGCTGACACTCGGGGTACAGGATAATGACGCTGACACTCGGGGTACAGGATAATGACGCTGACACTCGGGGTACAGGATAATGACGCTGACACTCGGGGTACAGGATAATGACACTGACACTGGGGGTACAGGATAATGACACTGACACTCGGGGTACAGGATAATGACACTGACACTCGGGGTACAGGATAATGACACTGACACTGGGGGTACAGGATAATGACACTGACACTCGGGGTACAGGATAATGACACTGACACTCGGGGTACAGGATAATGACACTGACACTCGGGGTACAGGATAATGACACTGACACTGGGGGTACAGAATAATGACACTGACACTCGGGGTACAGGATAATGACACTGACACTGGGGGTACAGGATAATGATACTAACACTCGGGGTACAGGATAATGATACTAACACTCGGGGTACAGGATAATGACACTGACACTGGGGGTACAAGATAGTGACACTGACACTCGGGGTACAGGATAATGACACTGACACTGGGGGTACAGGAAAATGACACTGACACTGGGGGTACAGGATAGTGACACTGACACTCGGGGTACAAGATAGTGACACTGACACTCGGGGTACAGGATAATGACACTGACACTGGGGGTACAGGGAAATGACACTGACACTGGGGGTACAGGATAATGACACTGACACTGGGGGTACAGGATAATGACACTGACACTCGGGGTACAGGATAATGACACTGACACTGGGGGTACAGGATAATGACACTGACACTGGGGGTACAGGATAATGTCACTGACACTGGGGGTACAGGATAATGTCACTGACACTGGGGGTACAGGATAATGACACTGACACTCGGGGTACAGAATGACACTGACACTCGGGGTACAGGATAATGGCGCTGACACTCGGGGTACAGGATAATGACGCTGACACTCGGGGTACAGGATAATGACACTGACACTCGGGGTACAGGATAATGACACTGACACTCGGGGTACAGGATAATGACACTGACACTCGGGGTACAGGATAATGACACTGACACTGGGGGTACAGGATAATGATACTAACACTCGGGGTACAGGATAATGACACTGACACTCGGGGTACAGGATAATGACACTGACACTGGGGGTACAGGATAATGACACTGACACTCGGGGTACAGGATAATGGCGCTGACACTCGGGGTACAGGATAATGGCGCTGACACTCGGGGTACAGGATAATGACGCTGACACTCGGGGTACAGGATAATGACACTGACACTCGGGGTACAGGATAATGACACTGACACTCGGGGTACAGGATAATGACACTGACACTCGGGGTACAGGATAATGACACTGACACTCGGGGTACAGGATAATGACACTGACACTGGGGGTACAGGATAATGACACTGACACTGGGGGTACAGGATAATGACGCTGACACTCGGGGTACAGGATAATGACACTGACACTGGGGGTACAGGATAATGACACTGACACTCGGGGTGCAGGATAATGACACTGACACTCGGGGTACAGGATAATGACACTGACACTGGGGGTACAGGATACTGACACTGACACTCGGGGTACAGGATAATGACACTGACATTTGGGGTACAGGATACTGACACTCGGGGTACAGGATGATGACACTGACACTCGGGGTACAGGATAATGACGCTGACACTGGGGGTACAGGATAATGACGCTGACACTGGGGGTACAGGATAATGACACTGACATGGGGGTACAGGATAATGACGCTGACACTCGGGGTACAGGATAATGACGCTGACACTCGGGGTACAGGATAATGACGCTGACACTCGGGGTACAGGATAATGACGCTGACACTCGGTGTACAGGATAATGACACTGACACTGGGGGTACAGGATAATGACACTGACACTGGGGGTACAGGGTAATGACACTGACACTCGGGGTACAGGATAATGACACTGACACTGGGGGTACAGGATAATGACACTGACACTGGGGGTACAGGATAATGACACTGACACTCGGGGTACAGGATAATGACACTGACACTGGGGGTACAGGATAATGACACTGACACTCGGGGTACAGGATAATGACACTGACACTCGGGGTACAGGATAATGACACTGACACTCGGGGTACAGGATAATGACGCTGACACTGGGGGTACAGGATAATGACACTGACACTCGGGGTACAGGATAATGACGCTGACACTGGGGGTACAGGATAATGACACTGACACTGGGGTACAGGATAATGACACTGACACTTGGGGTACAGGATAATGACACTGACACTGGGGGTACATGATAATGACACTGACACTCGGGGTACAGGATAATGACGCTGACACTCGGGGTACAGGATAATGACGCTGACACTGGGGGTACAGGATATTGACACTGACACTCGGGGTACAGGATAATGACGCTGACACTGGGGGTACAGGATAATGACACTGACACTCGGGGTACAGGATAATGACACTGACACTGGGGTACAGGATAATGACACTGACACTTGGGGTACAGGATAATGACACTGACACTGGGGGTACAGGATAATGATACTGACACTTGGGGTACAGGATAATGACACTTGGGGTACAGGATAATGACACTGACACTGGGGGTACATGATAATGACACTGACACTTGGGGTACAGGATAATGACACTGACACTGGGGGTACAGGATAATGATACTGACACTTGGGGTACAGGATAATGACACTTGGGGTACAGGATAATGACACTGACACTGGGGGTACAGGATAATGACACTGACACTCGGGGTACAGGATAATGACACTGACACTGGGGGTACAGGATAATGATACTGACACTCGGGGTACAGGATAATGACACTTGGGGTACAGGATAATGACACTGACACTGGGGGTACAGGATAATGACGCTGACACTGGGGTACAGGATAATGACACTGACACGCGGGGTACAGGATAATGACGCTGACACTGGGGGTACAGGATAATGACACTGACACTCGGGGTACAGGATAATGACACTGACACTGGGGGTACAGGATAATGACACTGACACTCGGGGTACAGGATAATGACACTGACACTCGGGGTACAGGATAATGACACTGACACTGGGGGTACGGGATAATGACGCTGACACTGGGGGTACAGGATAATGACACTGACACTCGGGGTACAGGATAATGACACTGACACTGGGGTACAGGATAATGACACTGACACTTGGGGTACAGGATAATGACACTGACACTTGGGGTACAGGATAATAGGTCTGCGGTTACAAAATAGTCACACAAGAATGTACCGTATAAGAAATAAAATATTAAAAATATATAATATAACGAATACAATTTACAACATTATGTCAGATTCCAGCAAAAAAGCAGAAAAACAGGTAAAACTAAAATTAAATCAGCATTTTGTTAAAATACAACACACGTCCTTGGAGGATAGATGAACATGAGATACATAGTTAGTTACATAAATTGTATAGCAAACCATAAGTCCTTCAGGTTCTTCCTTCCTCCAGCAGTTCTGCATTCTCTATTGCTAGATTATGTATATCTGACAATGCAGTTTGTTGTGAGAAAAGCATCCGGTCCTTCTATAAAACCGCTATAGCGCCATTACTAACTCTCGTGGTCGGCATTGCTCTAACTATGAAGAACCCTTGCATGATCTATAGATTGATGATGGATAGATAGATATTTAGATAAATTATGGATAGACAAATATTTAGATAGATGATGGATGAAAAGTAAGAAAGAAAGAAGAAAAAAAAGAAAGACAGAAAGAAAGAAAAAGAAGAAAAAAAGAAAGAAGACGAAAGAAAAAGAAAGAGAAAAAGGAGAAATAAAAAAAAAGAAAGAAAATGATACAGCAGTATCTGCAAGCGCTAAAATGTGCAAAACTTGAATATATGACATTATTGCTATATAGAATATACTTATAAAATGAAGCTACTTTGGTCAATGCATGAGAGCCCATCAGCCACTACAAGGCGACCTTTCTTTGACAGAACCCTAAACCCAATATTTATTAAACATGTCTTTCCCAGGCTAAAAGCTACAAATTTAAAGGGCAGCATTAATTAAAACAACAACTATTGATTGATAGGTGTTTTTGCTTCTTTGTTGGGACATAGATAGATCAAGAAGGGGTTGTCCTAAAAGTGGACAACCCCTTTAAGGCAATGCTTGAAAATAATGGTGGCCACACAAAATATTGAGCTCCATTTGGACATTTTCACTTAGGGCTGTAATCACTTTTATTGCCAGCGGTTTAGACATTAATGGCTGTGTGTTGAGTTATTTAGAGGGCACCACATTTACACTGTTACACAAGCTGCATAAAAAATACTGTGCATTGTATCAAAGTGTCAGATCTTCAGTGTTGTTCAGTGAAAAGATATAATAAAATATTTCCAAATATGTGAAGGGTGTACTGACTTTTGTGAGATACTGTAGAAATAGATCGATAGATGGATGATAGATACAAGATAGATAGATGATGATAGATAGATAGATAGATAATATAGATAATAGATAGATGATAGATAGATAATAGATAGATAATAGATAGATAATAGATAGATGATAGATATATGATAGATACATAGATAATAGATGATAGATAAAGATAGATGATAGATAGATAGATAGATAGATAGATAGATAGATAGATAGATAATAGATAGATAGATAATAGATAATAAATAGATAGATAATAGATAGATAGATAATAGATAGATAATAAATAATAGATAGATGATAGATAATAGATAATAAATAATAGATAGATAGATAGATAGATAGATAGATAATAGATAATAGATAGATAATAGATAGATGATAGATAATAGATAATAGATAGATGATAGATAGATAGATAAATAATAGATAGATGATAGATAATAGATAATAAATAATAGATAGATAGATAGATAGATGCATAATAGATAGATAATAGATAAGATAGATAATAGATAATAGATAAATAATAGATAGATGATAGATAGATAGATAATAGATAGATACATAGATAGATAATAGATAATAGATTTTGTTATAAACAGAGAGACATGTGCTATCTATAGATAGTCTTTGAATTCTTTCCATAGATTGATAGAGATGTTTCGGGCTGGGCCGGTCGCTGTTTTCGTCGGCCATCTCTTCTGTTTCCCGCCGGTGTTTACTAACCTTGTTTAAAATGAAAAGCTGTCAAAGGCCTGAAAGCAAATCCGTCCTGGAGATGGGGAAACGTGAACCGCCACGAACCCTTCTCTCTGTATTGATTTTCAGGTCCCCTAAGTTGAAGTTATCCCTAGTTAATGGGACTGAACTTCATACTGACGTGACAAGATGGTGCTGTGATTTATAGGGGATCATATAAGGAACCCTACAGTATGTGCTGGGGTGACGCAGCGGCTGCTCCCGGAAGATACTGTACAGTAATGTAGCCTAATCTATTTAGTTTAGGAACGGAATGACAGAACTGCAGTTAACACTGACATACACTGTAGAGGTGGGCGAGTGTCCTGGAATATTAAACCCCTTTAATTGTATGAATCATATACTGAGGATAAAATAGGAGTTTTCTGTGCTTCTGAATACTTCATAGTTTCAGCTCTTTGGTCACTTGGCAGGATGCAGCCGTTTGACAGCAACTTCCTGATGATAGTCAGTTTTGCGCAAAGCAGTATAATTTCTTAGTGACTACTCTCACCTTGTGCAGCCGTTCTCTTTCCTCTCTCAGCAATGAAATTTCTCATAATTTACAGAAGAGTCTGCAGAGAAGTGTAGTCAAGAAGGAAGCAGCTAACTTCTTTTCGCAAGAATGTTACATAATTTTTTCGCAAGTCTGAAATGAGAATGTAGAACTTTGAAAGATTATTGTGAGAAATATCTCATAGATGAAGTTACATATTACATAGTTACATAGTTATTGAGGTTGAAGGAAGACTTTAAGTCCATCTAGTTCAACCCATAGCCTAACCTAACATGCCCTAACATGTTGATCCAGAGGAAGGCAAAAAAACCCATGTGGCAAAGAGTAACTCCACCATGGGGAAAAAAATTCCTTCCCGACTCCACATACGGCAATCAGACTAGTTCCCTGGATCAACGCCTTATCAAGGAATCTAGTGTATATACCCTGTAATATTATACTTTTCCAGAAAGGTATCCAGTCCCCTCTTAAATTTAATTAATGAATCACTCATTACAACATCATACGGCAGAGAGTTCCATAGTCTCACTGCTCTTACAGTAAAGAATCCGCGTCTGTTATTATGCTTAAACCTTCTTTCCTCCAGACGTAGAGGATGCCCCCTTGTCCCTGTCTCAGGTCTATGATCAAAAAGATCATCAGAAAGGTCTTTGTACTGTCCCCTCATATATTTATACATTAAAATAAGATCACCCCTTAGTCTTCGTTTTTCCAAACTAAATAGCCCCAAGTGTAATAACCTATCTTGGTATTGCAGACCCCCCAGTCCTCTAATAACCTTGGTCGCTCTTCTCTGCACCCGCTCTAGTTCAGCTATGTCTTTCTTATACACCGGAGACCAGAACTGTGCACAGCATTCTAAGTGTGGTCGAACTAGTGACTTGTATAGAGGTAAAATTATGTTCTCCTCATGAGCATCTATGCCTCTTTTAATACATCCCATTATTTTATTTGCCTTTGTAGCAGCTGCCTGACACTGGCCACTGAATATGAGTCTGTCATCCACCCATACACCCAGGTCTTTTTCATTGATGGTTTTGCCCAGAGTTTTAGAATTAAGCACATAGTTATACATCTTATTACTTCTACCCAAGTGCATGACCTTACATTTATCCCCATTAAAGCTCATTTGCCATTTATCAGCCCAAGCTTCTAGTTTACATAAATCATCCTGTAATATAAAATTGTCCTCCTCTGTATTGATTACCCTACAGAGTTTAGTGTCATCTGCAAATATTGAAATTCTACTCTGAATGCCCCCTACAAGGTCATTAATAAATATGTTAAAAAGAAGAGGGCCCAATACTGACCCCTGTGGTACCCCACTGCTAACCGCGACCCAGTCCGAGTGTGCTCCATTAATAACCACCCTTTGTTTCCTATCCCTGAGCCAGCTCTCAACCCACTTACACATATTTTCCCCTATCCCCATTACTCTCATTTTATGTATCAACCTTTTGTGTGGCACCGTATCAAAAGCTTTGGAAAAGTCCATATACACTACGTCCACTGGGTTCCCTTGGTCCAGTCCGGAACTTACCTCTTCATAGAAGCTGATCAAATTAGTCTGACATGAGCGGTCCCTAGTAAACCCGTGCTGATACTGGGTCATGAGGTTATTCCTCTTCAGATACTCCAGTATAGCATCCCTTAGAATGCCCTCCAGGATTTTACCCACAGTAGAGGTTAAACTTACTGGCCTATAATTACCGAGTTCAGTTTTTGCCCCTTTTTTGAATATTGGCACCACATTTGCTATACGCCAGTCCTGTGGTACAGACCCTGTTATTATGGACTCTGTAAAGATTAAAAATAATGGTCTATCAATGACTGTACTTAGTTCCTGCAGTACTCGGGGGTGTATCCCATCCGGGCCCGGAGATTTGTCAATTTTAGTGATTTTTAGACGCCGCTGTACTTCCTGCTGGGTTAAGCAGGTGACATTTAATGGGGAATTTTTATCACTAGTCATATTGGCTGCCATGGGATTTTCTTTTGTAAATACTGATGAAAAAAAGTCATTTAGCAGATTGGCTTTTTCCTCATCCTCATCCACCATTTCACCCAGACTATTTTTAAGGGGGCCAACACTGTCATTTTTTAGTTTCTTACTATTTATATAGTTAAAGAATATTTTGGGATTATTTTTACTCTCTCTGGCAATGAGTCTCTCTGTCTCAATCTTTGCTGCCTTGATTTGCTTTTTACAGAATTTATTTAATTTTCTGTATTCATTTAATGCCTCATCACTACCTACTTCCTTTAATTCTCTAAATGCTTTCTTTTTGTTCCTTATTGCACCCCTAACAGCTCTATTTAGCCATATTGGTTTCCTCCTATTTCTAGTATGTTTATTCCCATACGGTATATACTGTGCACAGGTCCTATCCAGGATGCTAATGAACGTCTCCCATTTTCTTTGTGTATTTTTGTGTCTCAGGATATCGTCCCAGTTAATTGCACCAAGATCCTCTCTCATCCGTTGGAAATTTGCCCTCCTGAAGTTTAGTGTCCTTGTCACCCCCCTACTACCCATCTTATTAAAGGTTACATGAAAACTTATTATTTTATGATCACTATTCCCCAAGTGACCCCCAACCCTTATATTTGATATGCGGTCTGGCCTGTTGGTTAATATTAGGTCTAGCAGTGCCCCCCTCCTTGTTGGGTCCTGAACCAGCTGTGAAAGGTAATTGTCTCTCATAGTTGTCAAAAACCGATTACCTTTGCTGGAACTGCAGGTTTCTGTTCCCCAATCTATTTCAGGGTAGTTGAAGTCCCCCATAATAATGACTTCTCCTTGAGTCGCAGCTTCATCTATTTGCTTTACGAGGATATTCTCCATTGCTTCCATTATTTTTGGAGATTTATAACAAACCCCTATCAGTAATTTATTATTTTTTCCCCCTCCCCTTATCTCCACCCACAGGGACTCCACATTTTCATTAAATTCACCTATATTATCACGCAGGATGGGTTTTAAGGAAGATTTTACATATAGACACACCCCTCCCCCTCGCTTATCTGTACGGTCATTTCTGAACAGGCTATAGCCCTGCAAGTTAACAGCCCAGTCATGGCTCTCATCCAGCCATGTTTCAGATATCCCCACCATGTCATAATTATGCTCCAACAACATTAATTCTAATTCGTCCATTTTGTTGGCGAGGCTTCTGGCATTAGTATACATGCACTTTATGTTCCTCTCTGTACCTCTATTCTTTCTTAAATTATTAACTGTTCTAACCCCACCCCCCATGCCACCGCCACCCCCAACTTCCTTATTTGTGCCCAGCTCTCTATCTGCACTATCTTCCCCTCCTATAAAATGAATACCCTCCCCCCCAATCCCTAGTTTAAACACTCCTCCAACCTTCTAACCATTTTCTCCCCCAGCACAGCTGCACCTTCCCCATTGAGGTGCAGCCCGTCCCTAGCGTAGAGCCTGTAGCCCACTGAGAAGTCGGCCCAGTTCTGCAGGAACCCAAACCCCTCCTTCCTACACCAATTCTTGAGCCACTTATTAACCTCCCTAATCTCCCGTTGCCTCTCTGGCGTGGCACGTGGTACAGGCAGTATTTCGGAAAATACCACGTTGGAGGTCCTTGCTTTCAGCTTGCAGCCTAATTCCCTGAAATCATCTTTAAGGACCTTCCACCTACCTCTAACTTTGTCATTTGTGCCAATGTGCACCATGACTGCTGGGTCCTCACCAGCCCCTCCCAGTAATCTGTCCACCCGATCAGCGATGTGTCGGACTCGAGCGCCAGGTAGGCAGCACACCGTCCGACGATCCCTGTCTTTGTGACAGATTGCCCTATCTGTTCCCCTAATAATTGAGTCCCCCACTACCAGCACCTGTCTGGCCTGCCCTGCTCTCCTATTTCCCTCCTTACTGGAGCAGTCACTCCTCCGGCTTTCAGAGGACATGCCTGGCTGCAGCAGTGCTACCCCTGTACTGGCACCCCCCTCATCTGCCAACTTAGCAAACTTATTGGGGTGAGCCAGATCAGGACTAGCCTCCCTGGCACTCTTCCCTCTACCCCGCCTTCTATCTGTCACCCAGCTAACTGCCACACTGTCCTGCAGCTCCATCCTACCATCCCCCTCCTCATCTATCCCATTGAGCGTCTGCTCTGTGAGCAGAAGACTTCTCTCCATATTGTCTATGGATCTCAGTGTTGCCAGCTGCACATTTAGATCCAAAATCTGGGCTTCCAAATGCACAATGTGCTCACATCTCGCACAGCAGTATGCACCCTCGACCAGCTGGTCAAGGACTGCATACATGTGGCAAGATGTGCACTGGATGGCATTAACAATTGTGGAGCACATTTCCTAATGGGGATTGCACCACACAGAAACTTTAATTAAAAATAAATACAAAGTATTAATTAAAAAAAAAAAAAAAAACCAGAAGCAATTCCTCCCTTGGAAACTCCCTGATTCCAAAGTCACTGAATCACAAGTCACACACTTACCGCCGTTCACACTTACACTCAGGTCACACTCAGCTCGCTCACACTCGCTGTGCTGAAGATTTATAGATTTTTTTTTTCCTCTCTATCTCCCCTCAACAGCAATCCACCTTGCTGTTCAGATGCAGAAGTAGATAACTTCTTGTCTCGATTAAGTTCCTAAAAATGTAACACACCGGGAAGCCTAGAAGGGAAAATATTTATTCACGGGAATTAAATAATATATTAGGATTAGAGATGAGCGAACCCGAACTTAAAAGTTCAGTGTTCATACCGGACAGTTAGCGTCCGCTGCTAAACGCCGAACACGGAATTTTGCCGGAAGTCCGGTGTTCAGGTGGAAGTCTGGAGAGAGGGAGAGAATTCTTCCAGCTCAAAAGTTCGGGTCTCCATTGTTCTCAATGGGGTTCAGGTTCTGGTTCAAGTTTGGGAACAGTTCTTTGAAATAAAGTTTGGGTCGGGTTCCAGAACCCGAACTTCCACGGATCATGGATTTCCAAGGGATGCCTACATGTATAGTTCAAGGATGACATCATTGAGGGAGGAAGTAGCTAACTTATTCTGTTAATAGGGTTAGGAAAGGAAATCTGAGCACAAAATAATATCTTCACATTAAAGAATTAGTTAAAATAAGTTCGTGACTGTAGAACGTTGAAGGATAGTTCATTTTTATATACCGTAAGGGAAGTAGCTAACTTCTCCTCTATTGTAAATTCAGTGGTAATAAACATAGAATAAAAATAGAATAACATCCTATTTATCTGTTCACTTATTATGGAACGACTTATCATACATTAAAGTGTCAGGATAGTGTGGTAGTGTAGTTCATTTTTTATATAAGGGAAGTAGCTAACTTCTCCTCTACTGTAAACTCAATGGTAGTAAATACAGCTCGCAGACTTAAAGATACAATAATAAACTACCATCGGATTTATAGGGATACCTGTAATAGGATGACTAGTAATACATTAAAATGTCAGAATAGTCAGGGGGCGCAGAAAAGATATCGATAGGAAGGATGTAGCTAACTTCTCCCACTAGCTAGATTTCAATAGCGTAGGATAGATCCCGTAGTAATGTATTTTATAAAATAAATATATGAAATAATTTCAAGACCATTAGGTCCTTAAGGAATGCCTGGAAGTATAGTCCAATGGAAACCTTAGTGAGCGAGTCAGTAGCTAGCTTCTCCTCTCTCTTGAATCTTAAATAGAAAAAATAAATAAATAAATATATATATATATATATATATATATATATATATACTGTATATATATACACTCACCGGCCACTTTATTAGGTACACCATGCTAGTAACGGGTTGGACCCCTTTTGCCTTCAGAACTGCCTCAATTCTTCGTGGCATAGATTCAACAAGGTGCTGGAAGCATTCCTCAGAGATTTTGGTCCATATTGACATGATGGCATCACACAGTTGCCGCAGATTTGTCGGCTGCACATCCCAAAGATGCTCCATACAAGGCAGGATGGATCCATGCTTTCATGTTGTTTACGCCAAATTCTGACCCTACCATCCGAATGTCGCAGCAGAAATCGAGACTCATCAGACCAAGCAACGTTTTTCCAATCTTCTACTGTCCAATTTCGATGAGCTTGTACAAATTGTAGCCTCAGTTTCCTGTTCTTAGCTGAAAGGAGTGGTACCCGGTGTGGTCTTCTGCTGCTGTAGCCCATCTGCCTCAAAGTTCGACGCACTGTGCGTTCAGAGATGCTCTTAGGCCTACCTTGGTTGTAACGGGTGGCGATTTGAGTCACTGTTGCCTTTCTATCAGCTCGAACCAGTCTGCCCATTCTCCTCTGACCTCTGGCATCAACAAGGCATTTCCGCCCACAGAACTGCCGCTCACTGGATTTTTTTTCTTTTTCGGACCATCCTCTGTAAACCCTAGAGATGGTTGTGCGTGAAAATCCCAGTAGATCAGCAGTTTCTGAAATACTCAGACCAGCCCTTCTGGCACCAACAACCATGCCACGTTCAAAGGCACTCAAATCACCTTTCTTCCCCATACTGATGCTCGGTTTGAACTGCAGGAGATTGTCTTGACCATGTCTACATGCCTAAATGCACTGAGTTGCCGCCATGTGATTGGCTGATTAGAAATTAAGTGTTAACAAGAAGTTGGACAGGTGTACCTAATAAAGTGGCCAGTGAGTGTATATATATATATATATATATATATATATATATATATACCCTATTTTAGAATAAATAAAGTAAGTTCAGGAATGTCAGGAAATCCGGAGAAGTTTAGTTTAACCCCTTCATGACCCAGCCTATTTTGGCCTTAATGACCTTGCCGTTTTTTGCAATTCTGACCAGTGTCCCTTTATGAGGTAATAACTCAGCAACGCTTCAACGGATCCTAGCGATTCTGAGATTGTTTTTTCATGACATATTGGGCTTCATGTTAGTGGTAAATTTAGGTCGATAATTTCTGAGTTTATTTGTGAAAAAAACGGAAATTTGGCAAAAATTTTGAAAATTTTGCAATTTTCACATTTTGAATTTTTATTCTGTTAAACCAGAGAGTTATGTGACACAAAATAGTTAATAAATAACATTTCCCACATGTCTACTTTACATCAGCTCAATTTTGGAAACTATTTTTTTTTTGCTAGGAAGTTATAAGGGTTAAAATTTGACCAGTGATTTCTCATTTTTACAACAAAATTTACAAAACCATTTTTTTTAGGGATCACCTCACATTTGAAGTCAGTTTGAGGGTTCTATATGGCTGAAAATACCCAAAAGTGACACCATTCTAAAAACTGCACCCCTCAAGGTGCTCAAAACCACATTCAAGAAGTTTATTAACCCTTCGGGTGTTTCACAGCAGCAGAAGCAACATGGAAGGAAAAAATGAACATTTAACTTTTTAGTCACAAAAATGATCTTTTAGAGAAATTTGTTTTATTTTCCCAAGGGTAAAAGGAGAAACTGGACCACGATCGTTGTTGTACAATTTGTCCTGAGTACGCTGATACCTCATATGTGGGGGTAAACCACTGTTTGGGCGCACGGCAGGGCTTGGAAGGGAAGGAGCGCCATTTGACTTTTTCAATGAAAAATTGGCTCCAATCTTTAGCGGACACCATGTCGCGTTTGGAGAGCCCCCGTGTGCCTAAACATTGGAGCTCCCCCACAAGTGACCCCATTTTGGAAACTAGACCCCCCAAGGAACTTATCTAGAAGCATAGTGAGCACTTTAAACCCCCAGGTGCTTCACAAATTGATCCGTAAAAATGAAACAGTACTTTTTTTTCACAAAAAAATTATTTTAGCCTCAATTTTTTCATTTTCACATGGGCAACAGGATAAAATGGATACTAAAATTTGTTGGACAATTTCTTCTGAGTACACCGATACATCACATGTGGGGGTAAACCACTGTTTGGGCACATGGTAAGGCTCGGAAGGGAAGGAGCGCCATTTGACTTTTTGAATGAAAAATTATCTCCATCGCTAGCAGACACCATGTCATGTTTGGAGAGCCCCTGTGTGCCTAAACATTGGAGCGCTCCCACAAGTGACCCCATTTTGGAAACTAGACCCCCAAGGAACTTATCTAGAAGCATAGTGAGCACTTTAAACTCTCAGGTGCTTCACAAATTGATCCGTAAAAATGAAAAAGTACTTTTTTTTCACACAAAATTTCTTTTAGCCTTAATTTTTTCATTTTCACATGGGCAACAGGATAAAATGGATCCTAAAATTTGTTGGGCAATTTCTCCTGAGTACGTTGATACCTCATATGTGGGGGTAAACCACTGTTTGGGTGCACGGCAAGGCTCGGAAGGGGAGGCGTGCCATTTGACTTTTTGAATGGAAAATTAGCTTCAATCGTTAGCGGACACCATGTCGCGTTTGGAGAGCCCCTGTGTGCCTAAACATTGGAGCTCCCCTACAAGTGACCCCATTTTGGAAACTAGACCCCCCAAGGAACTTATCTAGATGCATAGTGAGCACTTATAACCCCCAGGTGCTTCACAGAAGTTTATAACGCAGAGCCGTGAAAATAAAAAATAATTTTTCTTTCCTCAAAAATGATTTTTAGCCCAGAATTTTTTATTTTCCCAAGGGTAATAGGAGAAATTGGACCCCAAACGTTGTTGTCCAGTTTGTCCTGAGTACGATGATACCCCATATGTGGGGGTAAACAACTGTTTGGGCGCATTTCAGGGCTCGGAAGGGAAGGCACGCCATTTGGCTTTTTGAATGGAAAATTAGCTCCAATCATTAGCGGACACCATGTCGCGTTTGGAGAGCCCCTGTGTGCCTAAACATTGGAGCTCCCGCACAAGTGACCCCATTTTGGAAACTAGACCTCCCAAGGAACTAATCTAGATGTGTGGTGAGCACTTTGAACCCCCAAGTGCTTCGCAGAAGTTTATAACGCAGAGCCGTGAAAATAAAAAATAATTTTTCTTTTCTCAAAAATGATTTTTTAGCCCACAATTTTTTATTTTCCCAAAGGTAACAGGAGAAATTGGACCCCAAAAGTTGTTGTCCAGTTTCTCCTGAGTACGCTGATACCCCATATGTGGGGGTAAACCACTGTTTTGGCACACGTCGGGGTTCGGAAGGGAAGTAGTGACGTTTTGAAATGCAGACTTTGATGGAATGCTCTGCGGGTGTCAGGTTGCGTTTGCAGAGCCCCTGATGTGCCTAAACAGTAGGAACTCCCCACAAGTGACTCCATTTTGGAAACTAGACCCCCAAGGGAACTTATCTAGATGTGTGGTGAGCACTTTGAACCCCCAAGTGCTTCACAGAAGTTTATAACGCAGAGCCGTGAAAATAATAAATGTGTTTCCTTTCCTCAAAAATATTTTTTTAGCCCAGAATTTTTTATTTTTGCAAGGGTAACAGGAGAAATTGGACCCCAAAAGTTGTTGTCCAGTTTCTCCTGAGTACGCTGATACCCCATATGTGGGGGTAAACCACTGTTTGGGCACATGCCGGGGCTCGGAAGGGAAGTAGTGACGTTTTGGAATGCAGACTTTGATGGAATGGTCTGCGGGCATCATGTTACATTTGCAGAGCCCCTGATATGCCTAAACAGTAGAAACCCCCCACAAGTGACCCCATTTTGGAAACTAGACCCCCAAGGAACTTATCTAGATGTGTGGTGAGCACGTTCAACCCCCAAGTGCTTCACAGAAGTTTACAACGCAGAGCCGTGAAAATAAAAAATCATTTTTCTTTCCTCAAAAAAGATGTTTTAGCAAGCAATTTTTTATTTTCTCAAGGGTAACAGGAGAAATTGGACCCCAATATTTGTTGCCCAGTTTGTTGTGAGTACGCTGATACCCCATATGTGGGGGTAAACCACTGTTTGGGCACACGTCAGGGCTCGGAAGGGAAGTAGTGACATTTGAAATGCAGACTTTGATGGAATGGTCTGCGGGCGTCACATTGCATTTGCAGAGCCCCTGATGTGCCTAAACAGTAGAAACACCCCACAAGTGACCCCATTTTGGAAACTAGACCCCAAAGGAACTTATCTAGATGTGTGGTGAGCACGTTCAACCCCCAAGTGCTTCACAGAAGTTTACAACGCAGAGCCGTGAAAATAAAAAATCATTTTTCTTTCCTCAAAAAAGATGTTTTAGCAAGCAATTTTTTATTTTCACAAGGGTAACAGGAGAAATTGGGCCCCAATGTTTGTTGCCCAGTTTGTTGTGAGTACAGTGATACCCCATATGTGGGGGTAAACCACTGTTTGGGCGCACGTCAGGGCTCGGAAGGGAAGTAGTGACATTTGAAATGCAGACTTTGATGGAATGGTCTGCGGGCGTCACGTTGCATTTGCAGAGCCCCTGATGTGCCTAAACAGTAGAAACACCCCACAAGTGACCCCATTTTGGAAACTAGACCCCCGAAGGAACTTATCTAGATGTGTGGTGAGCACTTTCAACCCCCAAGTGCTTCACAGAAGTTTATAACGCAGAGCCATGAAAATAAAAAATAATTGTTCTTTCCTCAAAAATTATGTCTTAGCAAGTAATTTTTTATTTTTGCAAGGGTAACAGGAGAAATTGGACCCCAACAGTTGTTGCCCAGTTTGTTCTGAGTACGCTGGTACCCCAAATGTGGGGGTAAACCACTGTTTGGGCGAAATGTCGGGGCTTGGAAGGGAGGGAGCACCATTTGACTTTTTGAATGCCAGATTGGCTGGAATCAATGGTGGCGCCATGTTGCGTTTGCAGAGCCCCTGATGTGCCTAAACAGTGGAAACCCCTCAATTCTAACTTCAACACTAACCCCAACACACCCCTAATCCTAATCCCAACTGTAGCCATAACCCTAATCCCAACCCTAACCCCAACACACCCCTAACCACAACCCTAACCCCAACACACCCGTAACCCTAATTCCAACCCTAATCCTAACCCTAATCCCAACCCTAACCACAACTGTAACCCCAACACACCCCTAACCCTATCCGTAACCCTAACCACAAGCCTATTCTTAATCCTATTTCCAACCCTAGCCCTAATTCCAACCCTAACCCTAAGGGTATGTGCCCACGTTGCGGATTCGTGTAAGATTTTTCCGCACGATTTTTGAAAAATCTGCAGGTAAAAGGCACTGCGTTTTACCTGCGGATTTACAGCAGATTTCCAGTGTTTTTTTGTGCGGATTTCACCTGCGGATTCCTATTGAGGAACGGGTGTAAAACGCTGCGGAATCCGCACAAAGAATTGACATGCTGCGGAAAATACAACGCAGCGTTTCTGCACGGAATTTTCCGCACCATGGGCACAGCGGATTTGGTTTTCCATAGGTGTACATGGTACTGTAAACCTGATGGAAAACTGCTACGAATTCACATCGGCCAATCCGCTGCGGATCCGCGGCCAATCCGCTGCGGATCCGCGGCCAATCCGCTGCGGATCCGCAGCCAAATCCGCACATGCCATAACCCTAACCCTACCCCTACCCCTAACCCTACCTGTAACCCTAACCCTACCCCTAACCCTAACCCTACCCGTAACCCTAACCCTAGTTCTAACCCTAACCCTAGTGGAAAAAGAAAAAAAAAATAAAATATTTTCTTTATTTTATTATTGTCCCTACCTATGGGGGTGATAAAGGGGGGGGTTTATTTATTATTTTTTTTATTTTGATCGCTGTGATAGAACCTGTCACAGCGATCAAAATGTACTTTTAACGAATCTGCCGACTGGCAGATTCGGCGGGCGCACTGAGCATGCGCCCGCCATTTTGGAAGATGGCAGCGCCCAGTGAGGAGGCGGACGGACACCGGGAGCCTCGGTGAGTATAAGGGGGGGAGATCGGGGCACGGGGGGGCGTCGGAGCAAAGGGGGGTGGCATAGCAGCACGGGGGGAGCGGGCAGGAGCACGGGGCAGCAGAGCACAGGACCGAGGGGACCGGACCCCATAACGGAGCACTGGGGGGGCGATCGGTGGGGTGGGGGGGGTCACATTAGTGTTTCCAGCCATGGCCGATGATATTGCAGCATCGGCCATGGCTGGATTGTAATATTTCACCAGTTTTTCAGGTGAAATATTACAAATCGCTCCGATTGGCAGTTTCACTTTCAACAGCCAATCAGAGCGATCGTAGCCACGGGGGGATGAAGCCACCCCCCCTGGGCTGAAGCACCACTCCCCCTGTCTCTGCAGATCGGGTGAAATCGGAGTTAACCCCTTCACCCGATCTGCAGGGACGCGATCATTCCATGACGCCACATAGGCGTCATGGGTCGGATTGGCACGGGTTTTCATGACGCCTACGTGGCGTCATGGGTCGGGAAAGGGTTAATGGTGACATTAGTAGGGGAGGAAGTAGCCAACTTCTCCAACTAGTTTTGTTTCAATGGGAATCAATAGAGCTGCTACATGAATACATCTTTAAAGATTCTGACATACACTTTTAAGAATAGGTAAATGAAAGATGCTGAAGACTGTCGGATTTTAAAAGCTGTTGGGAAGGATAACCCAATGGGACGCCAATGAAGAAGGAGGTAGCTAACTTCTACTAACTGGTTATCAATAGAAATCAATAAAGCTGGCAGTCTGGGATAGAACATACATATCTTAAAACTTTGGAAAATACACTTTTAAGAATACGTATGTGAAATAAGTTTATGACGGTAGGATCATTAAAATAAAATATACTGAGGAGCGAGAAAGGAAGTAGCTAACTGCAATAATTGTCAATACAGATGGCAGCCTGAGATATAATATACGTTTCTGCACATTTCTAGAAATGACTTTCATATAATTAATGGGTCAAATAAGTTCTAAGCTTCACACCCATCATGGCATGTTGGGAAATGTAGTTTAAAAATGAAATACGTGGGGAGGGAAATATCGGTGTCAGCCAGGCGAAATGGACAAATGCCATATGGGTTGGTACAACAGTGGGCTGCATCAATTGTGACACTATTAACAATATCGGTGTCGGTCACTTGCTTCGGCATGACACAGGCTACTACCGGCCAGCTGGATGCCAGCCAGCATCACACAGGAGACATCAGTCAGCGCGATGATGTCACTGCATCGCACCACCGACAGCCATTAATATAATAAAAAGGGTGTTCACGCACAGTGTGGGAAGACTAAGTGCAACACGAAGGGATGAGGGGAAGGAAGCCCAGAAACTAGGGAAATGGTGAGTGGAGACCCCTAGGCAGATCTGACAACACTGTACTTGCCATACTGTCCCTAAATTGGTTCCTCACCAATCACTGAGCAGGAACCTAAGCCCTGTATCTTCCTAGAGCTAGGCCGTGGATAGGGAGGGCGAGGGGATAAGCACCAGTCAATCCCAACTGTAAACTAAAGACAAAAAGGTAGACAGTCAAAGAAAATGAACTTAGCTTTCGAGCAGACTCAGAGAGGTAACACCAAACGTCCTCAAACAGTTCCAGAGAGACTGTTATAGCTCCAAGTCTTCACAAGGGAAAAATGTGAATGTCACCAGTGACTCTCTGCAGCAGACTGGGGATTTATAAACACCCAGGTCCAGGTGTGACAACTAGAGCCAGTGGGAGGTTGCTGCTGGGTCCAAGATTCAGAAGGATTAAAGAAGCATCTGTAATGCCAAACACAGAGACCTTCTGCTGCCAGATGCAGAGCGACAGTCTGTTGCATGTGACACACCCGTGACAGTTGCATGAAACGGTCACCAACCAATTTGTGTAAGGACACAGAGGGCTAATAAGTGCATGGAGGGTGTGTGAACAGATGATATGAGGGTTTTGGAGAAAATTTTGAATGGGCAACACAGTGATAGATAAATATGTTGTGGCGGTAGGTCAGTCTGAAGAAATGCATTTTTAGGACACGCTTAAACCTGTGGGTATTGGAGATTAATCGAAGTGTTGTGGGTAATGCATTCCAAATATTTGGCACAGCTCATGAGAAGTCTTGGAGACGGGAGTGTAAGGTTCGGATTATTGAGGATGTTGTTAGGTGTCGAGTTCCCGCCAATGCACAGGAGGAATCTCGAACCATGTCCGCTGTGGTCTCCCATTCTCTTCCAGCCGCAGTGGAACATGCTCGGCAGAGACGTCGATCCCAGCGTCTGGCTCAAGCAGATACTATGCGCTTGTTTACTGCTGCCTTTCCAGGCTCAGCCCTTGTAGCCAGCACTCATCAGTGGTGAGCAGACGTTCCAGGGACTATGTCCTGCTTTCACCTACTGAGCATGCCCACGGGTCGACCTCTCATTGGAGTTCGGGGGTCACATGCTTAGGTCCTGTATCGGCTCCTATTGGATCACTAGGAAGGTCCTGGAGAGCTACAGCTATAAAAGGTTTGCATGGCCGCATGGCCATGCTCTAGTATAAATCAATTATTGTGTGTGTGTGGATGTATGCCTGTTCTGGTGAAAACTCCGAATCATTCCCATCCCTAGTGTTGATGAATGCTTGCGAATGTTGGAGCTGTCTAGCGCCAGTTAGTGCCATCCAGCACCAGGCACAATCTATAGGGTTAATCAGCAGCGTTTAGCCAGGGCGGCACCGTGCGCAACCAGTGCGCTTACCTGTCCCTAGTTAGGGCGGTTAGTGGTGTTCACCAGAGCGGTGCTGTGCGCACCCAGTGCGCTAAATCTATTGTTAGTTTACTCCTGACACCACTGTAGCAGTGTTGAGTGCAAGAGGTCTCGAGGGACTCTTTCCCTGAGTCTTGGGGCAGAGTTCTGTGACTCCTTGCTTGCGCTCTCTGTGCGGTATTGCAGCCCTGTGACGCAACAGGGTTCGCTTCCTTCATTCCGGGTGAAGCTAACCCATGTGTGTCTTCTCTTAATACCGCCATATAGTCCGCCATTACCGAGCAGCAGGTGTCTTCTCTGCACGATGGACCCCGGACTGCGAACGCATCTTATATCGCCTCTTATTTATATTAGGTGCATTCCGCCAGTCCTAACAGATGTTAATCTTAGGTCATTAGCAGAATATAGGGCATGGGTAGGGTGGTAGACTGAAAAGAGGGAGATGTTGGATGGTGCTGAACCATGGAGAGCTTTGTAGGTGAGAGCGATGAGTTTATATTGAACTCTATATCAGATGGGCAACCAGTGTAACGACTGGCACAGGGTGGAGGCATTGGTGTAGCGGTTGGATAGGAATATGATCCTGGCTGCTGCATTCAGGATGGATTGGAGAGGGGAGAGTTTAGCATGAGGAAGACCAATTAGAAGACAGTTACAATTATCCAGATGAGAATGAATAAGAGCCACAGTAAGAGTTTTTGCAGAGTCAAAGGTATGAAAAGGTCAAATTCTAGAAATGTTTTTGTCCCATCATACCATATTGGGACTGTGGAGGGCATCACACTGTGTGTGGAACATAATACTGTGTGGGAGACAGTTGAGACCATCATGCTGAGGAGGGATCATCATACTGTGTGGGGGACAGTTGAGATCATCATGCTGAAGGGGGACAATCATGCGGTGTGGGGGACAGTTGAGATCATCATGCTGAGGGGGGATCATCATACTGTATAGGTGACTGTGGTTGGACCATTATATTGTGTAGGTGGCTGTGAGAGGAACATCATACTCTGTGGGGTCAGTGGTGACCATCATACCGTATGGGGGGTTCTAGTGACTATCATACTGTGAAGGGTTGTGATGACGATCATACTGTATGGGGGGCTTTGGTGACTATCTTACTTTGTGGGTTTTATCGGGCCATCATACTGTGTAGGTGAAGGAATGTGGGAACATAATTTTCTATGGGTGAATATTTTTGGGCATCATTTTCTTTGGGATGCCATGGAAGAAGTATGATAGTGGGTGAAAATACTAAGGGGCTTCAGTAGGGGCAAAATAACTGTAAGTGCTGCAATAAATGTCCTTCTCCGTCTCTTAAAAAGTTGGGAGGTGTGCCCTTCTGTTACTGAGCGTAAGTGCTGTGATAGAACTTTTGTTATGTGGTTCCGCGAATTCTATGTACGCCAATGCTCAGGATCATTATTATAATGCCACCAAACATTTTACATGCCACTATATCTTCTCTTCTTTACTATGTTACAATGACATGTCATATTAATGTCTAGAAATGCTCGATAAAGAATTCATCCATTAAATTATTTCACAATATCACGAGTTCTATGTAGACATCAGAGGGTGGAAGTAGTTGTCTTCTTTTATTGGTTTATAAAATATATATGTTTTTTAATTTCTTGAAATACTTTGTTTACAATAAGCAAAGTGAATCTAAGATTCTAAGAGGACAAAGTCATGGAACGACACAGCAAAGGCCGTAAAAAATTCTACTCCGTGGTTCTTCCTCTCAGCTGAAGAGTTTGTGGACAGAGTACATTTACAATATTGAAATAGCATTTTTACTATTTTCTGCCAAAAATGTAAAAATATATATATTTCTTCAAAAAAACAATCCCTTCCATTCAAAGCCTGAGCTGCTGAAAAGACATTACATTGGGAGCCACGAATATACCCAGTACACTGGCAAGTGGTGCGTATTTTGCTGTCACTGTGCCCAGAAACGCCAATCTGTCAGTTCAAGGTAGAAGTGGAATATTTAAGCTTTTACTTAGGATCACTTGGACTGACAGACCATACAAGCAGGTAGGTGACAATCAGCCTTAAAGGGACATTGATTTATTCGTTTCATCCATGCTGTTATCTGCAGACTATGAAGTACAGACATGGCTGCTTCTCCTACAGATCGATGTGGGATTTCTTAAAGCCTTTGCTGTTATGAAGAATATGTTTACCTTGTTCTTTGAGAAAAAATATAACCCTATAGAAGCTGGTTGTAGGAAACTGGTGTGGTATTGATTTTATTGGTGTGGAATTCACTTGTGGTGGGTATTTCTGGTTCGCGACATCAGCTAAGATACAGATACCCCTGTGAATGGTCAAGGTCAAAGTGAGGATCACTGAGTGATCAGTGAGGATAGTGGGACCTCATAGTCTAATCTATAGGACCAGAGGAGGTCTGTTAGGATAGGTGAGTCTATATGGTGTAATATCATGGTCTAAAAGGAGTTTGTATATGGAAGTCCATTTGGTCGAATGTAGAGATCTAGAGTAGGTCAGTTCCGATAAGTAAGTCATTGATATCTACTGTAGAAGTTTAGGATTGGATACTTAGCATGGGGGAGTTCACATGGTATAATGTAGATGTGAAAAAGAAGTCTATCAGGGTTGGGACTAGCTTGTTAGTGATCAATTTGAATAGGTGGATCATGTGGTCTAAAATGGAGGTCACGAGAAGATCAAAAACGATAGGGGAGTCCATGTGGTCTAATGGAAAAGTTAGAAAGAAATTAGTTATGATAGGGTGACCACATGGAATAATATGGATGTCAAAAGGAGATCAGTCAGGATAAGAAGGTTGTGTGGTCTAATATGGTTGTCCAGAAGTCAGAAACCATTGGGGAACCCATTGTAAAGGTAAGGAGGAAATTGGTAATGTGTTTGTGGACACATATTCTAACAAAGAGGTCAAAGGGAGATCTGTTCGGATAGTGGAGCCCATGTGGTCCAGTGTAGAGGTCACGAAATGTCCGTTAAAATAGTAGCAGCCACAAAGCGCAATACAAAGGTTAAAAATAGATAATTTCTGAGAAACAATATGATCAAAAGTACAGGTGAAGAGGCCTTTTAGCTTTGGAAGCTACATGATGTAATATAGAGGTCATGAGGTCAGGAAGAGATGTGTAGTATTATGTAGAGGCCAGTAAAAGATCTATCAGTTATGAGAAGGCCACATGGTATAATGTAGAGGAGCCCTTTATGGAGATCCAATGGAAAAGGAGGAGGTAATGCAATGTGGAGGTCAAAAGATATTCGTTAGGATAGGAAAACCTAATTAGTTACAGTTGGTGTTCAAATAGAGATCAGAAAAGATAGCTTGGTCGTATAAATTAGAGGTCAAGAGGATCTCATATATGGGATGTAACTGTTAAAAGGGGATTTTTGATGTAATTACAGCCCATACATTGGAGACCGTATCTTCTTTTGTTCTAAGTCAGAGTGAAGGAGTTGAAAATTGGACACTGAAGTGCAGTCTCAGTGGTCGGTGCTCAAGGAGGGTCCTACCCCTTTATACCATGGTAAAAAGAGCTTAGCACTTTTTTCTAAGGGTATGGTTGTACTGTTTATTGTTACTCAATCCAAAAAACATGACGTTTTGGTCAGATTGTCTTGGACCTTTCTCAAAAATCAGAATGTAGCGGAACCCTCACAAGAGCGATCTCACCACCACTGACTGCGCTTCTCTTCTAAATCCTGATCAACAGGAAGGTATTGTAACAAGTTTTGCCCTCTGGGAAGGTCACGTGTTGGATGGTCTACTCAAAGGTTCCATCAGAGGCCTCTAAATAAAGTTTGGACTATTTTCATCCAAAATTTTAAAATTATGAGTAGTAGGAAGGGAGATATGTTGTCAGGAGACAACTCTTATTTGTGAGAAAAGGTAGAATGAGAGGATACTTCCAATCCATACGTCATTTTCATTGTGACCCTTGAAGAATTAGCAGGCCATACCTGCACTGCATAGTCTGGACAAGAAGGGCAACGAGCCAACGACTATACATGATATGCAAGCCTCCTCCTACCATACACACCAGATTACTATTTTAACCCATCATAGAAACTTCAGCTAAGCCTAAAAATCCGTTTGAGAGTGTTACCGATAACCAATTGCCCTTTAAGAAATACGTCGTTTGGCATAAAATAAATCAGAACAGAATGCAGAATCTTTCCAAACTAGAAATTACCCCATATAACCTCAAAATCCTCCTTCCAATACATACACATCATTCACCCTGAAGAAACCCGATACCGGGCAATTACCGTAAGCCGTGGTCTTATATTCACGTGTGTGTTTGTGTTTAGCAGAGATCTAAAGCAAGTGCTGTGTGACTAATGTTCTTATGTGCGGAGTACAATGCAGCCCACTGGAAGAACGAGAGAAAAGCTGAAATAGCTAAATTACCCCGAGAAAATCTTAGAGCACAAAACACTCCGTTTAGTGGAAGTAAAAAACGTACAATCAATTTATCTTGTAGATAGACGTGGAGAAATAACTGGTATTTTAGCTACAATGTGCTTAGGGAGTTTCTATAAACCCCAAACCAAAACCCCCCCAAATTAAATTGCGTATATTTGGCTGCAATAAGAGCTGAGGTCCATCAAGGATAAGCAGCTGCTATGGGGTCTATGAAGAGAAGACCCTTGTTCAGGTTTGCCAAATCACCTTTCCTATTGTATTTGCAGGCCTTCATTTCTTCAAGGTCACTGCAATATAGCGTGGACTTAGGTTACGTGCAGCCTGGTCAGCCATGCAAAGGCCCTGTGGGTAATGGTAGTCTACCATCCTATGTATTGAGAAGTATCAGATTTGCTCATGGGAAGAACCTTTGGCACTCTAATTAGCATAGGTCCTCTTCTATTTATGTAGCTAATCAATGACTATCACTTTCCTGTTAATTACTTTACATAAGCACTGTGTGAAATGAGGCTCCACTTAAGCCTTCATGCATATTGATCAGACATGCTCATGGGAGGAACCTTTGGCACACTAATTAGCATAGATCTCTACCCTGCATAGATCTCCAGCTATATCTATAGTAAATGGTTGTCACATTCCTAGTAATTATTTTATACAAGCCCTTAGGAAAATGAGGGTCCACTGAAGCCTTCACAATTATTGATCAGAGATGCTCATGGGAGGATCCTTTGGCACACTAATTAGCATAGATCTCTGGCTATATTTCTAGTGAATAGCTGTCACCTTCCTGGTAATTATTTTATACAAGCCCTTAGAAAAATGAGGGTTCACTGAAGCCTTCACAAATATTGATCAGAGATGCTCATGGGAGGAACCTTTGGCACACTAATTAGCATAGATCTCTAGCCCTGCGTAGATCTCTAGCTATATCTCTAGTAAATGTCTGTCACCTTCCTGGTAATTATTTTATATAATCCCTTAGGGAAATGAGGGTCCACTGAAGCCTTTGTGCATATTGAGTGTGAAGTGCCAGATTTGTTCATGGGATGATCCTTTGGCATGCTAATTAGCATACGTAACTGATCTAAATATACCTACAGTCAATGACTGTCCCCTTTTTTGCTAATTATGGTACAAAGGCCCTGTGGGTAATGGAGGTTTACTGAAGGCTTTATTCATATTGATCAGCCATGCTCATGGGGGAATCTTTGGAACACTAGTTAACATATGTCCTCCCCTGAATATATATCTAGCTAAATATCTAATAAGTGGCTGTCACCTTACTGGTAATTATTTTATACAAGCCTTTGTTAGAAGCAAATGTCTATTAAAGACTTCATGAGAATGAAGAGTCACATTTGCTCATGGGTGGATCCTTTGGCATGCCTATTAACATAAGTCATCGATTTACAGATATCTCTGTCTTTATTTCTAGTCATTGACTGTCACCTGCCTGATAATTATTTTATACAAGTCCAGTGGGAAATGAGGGTTCACTGAAGCCTTCATGCATATTGAGTGTGAAAAGCCACATTTTCTCATGGGAGGATCCATTGGCATGCTAATTAGCCAAATTGCAAGTGTCCTGTGGGTAATGAAGCTATACTGGAGCTGTCATGCACATATGAAGTAAGTGAGGTATCAGATTTGCTCATGGGAGGATCCTTTTACATGCTAATTAGCATAAACCCTCCCACGCATATATCCCTATGTATTTCTATCTGCCTGTAAAATACTTTGGCCATTTCCATGGATGACTGAGATAACAAACAGATGGTACCGTGGCGATCATGACCAGGAGAGCACATTGAGGCTCCTGGATAATGATGCTGTGAAAGGGTCTTCAAACCTCTTCCTATTTGTCCCGTCATGAGGAAGAGGGTTCTTTTGTACATTGCAAAGACCAGAGGCACAACTTAGGCCTCTAAGCCATGATGCAAAATCTGTAACCGGAACTCAAACTACCAGTCATTTTCAGTCGTAGAGTCTTCTTAATGGGCAGAGGGGTTATTTTCACACCCTAAATGTACAACTGCTACCATTACACTCCTCGTTGCTTTGTTTAAGCCCAACATACAAAAAGAAAACAACCAAAGCCAATGACTAGGATCAACAGAAATTGTTGTTCACAAAGAAGACCATCTATCATGAGCACCGTGTCCTCAGTAACCGAGTTCCCAGTTGACATTTGGCTCTCAGCGATTCCCTTGTTTGCTCTTGATGGCAATAAGCAAAATAAGAATCGACTTATATGTCCACTGTGACACAAGAAGGAGATAAGGCCTGGTATTAAAGGGAGCAAACATATAAGGAAGAGGCTAAAGAATATTGTTTTCTATGAGCCTACTCCTTTCATCGAAATTACACCATTGGGCATACTGTCACAAATCTAAAAAAAAAAGTCCTATTCTAGAACTAATTGTGGCCTTTCCCGTTATACGTCGTCAGTTGGCATCCAACCAGCCATCAATAAATTTGCTCATAGGATCTAGAGTTTAATTTGGCCATATGCATTCACATTCGGATTGGTGGGATAAGCCAATAACAAATGTGTATGGGGTTCTCGAAATGACAGAGGCTGATGAAAGTTGGAAATTCGGAAGATGCCAGGACTTCATATTCCCATTTTTCCATTGAAGACACAGTTTGTACTATACACAAGACCAAGTAGGCAGCAAAACAATTGAATGAAACAGGTACCTTCACAATGTGTCCACCCTCGGTTACTTTATAAAAGCTCGTTGACTCCACACTACAAGATGTATAAGGTCAGGTGGTATTGGATATAGAAGTCCATATCAACCAGGCAGCATTTTCTCCATTTAATCAAAGGTCACCCATCAAAAAAGTATATATAGTCATATTCATGACAAGTCATTCATTGTCAGCCAGCAGGTCAACCCTTAATGGTCAAGAGGATCCAACCTTCTTCTAGAAGCACCTATCGTAGAATGACTATTTGTCGACTGATGGCACCGAAAGGCTTTCAGACACCTTAACTTTCCAACATGCTATATATAAAGTGTACATAGATATCACTTTAGATCTCAGTTAGTATAATAACATATGACAATCGCTAAAAATACGCACCGGATTTACTCCAGGAGATTTACAGCATTTGGTAAATTGGTGTTTCTGCAAATCTAGGCGTGAAAGCGGTGACACAAATTAATACACTACTATGAACGCTTTAACAATAGTGTGATAGACGTGATGGATCAATAGATATATAGATATGACATAGATTGAAAAAATAAACATTTCTCCTCATTTACATAGTGTTCACCTTTCAAACACGCAATGATGTTTTTCGAACATGCCATTTTTATAGGAAACCATTGAAGACCTGTTCAGGGATTTGGACCCCGGTGGCGGGTAAATGCAATAGATGCAGGGGTTGCAATCACACTGGGGCCCTGAAGACTAAGGGGCCCAAAATACACCATTGGCCTATATGAAAAGACCAATCCCATTAAAGACTTGCAATAATTGGGGGCCCAGTTTGGAGCATTTTCATTGGGCCCATAAGCGTCAAGTTACGCCATTACCAGTGATGGTTACCTCTGCAACTGCCAAGAGCTGCACCCATAGGAGTTGTTCCCAATGACAAACAAACACATGACACATCTGTGTTTCGAGAGACTAGAGGTCACTAATGTCCACTTATCTGTTATTGGGGTCCACCTAGCACCAGGGCCTGGATAAGACTGTATCTTTTCCAACTAAATCAGCTAAATACCGATTTAGTACTGACTTGTTGAAAAAATGCTCCGTTTTGCTAAGGACCTTGTCATTATATTGAACTTTTTACCACTTCCAAGCCTAAAATAACTAAAAACAGAAAATATTAGATCATATTCAATTGCATGGTAGATGGAAATAAAACGACATTAGGTGTAGCTTTAGGATCCACCCGATCATCATTGATCTACAGAACCTCCCTTCACTGGGCTATCAAAGCCAATCAGCTTCATTCTAGAACTTTAGCGACTTTGTATTATTTGAAAAATTGATACATTCGTTAAAGGGGTACACGCCTTTCAAGCTTTTGTATAGTGGTGACTCTCCAGGTTCTCATTGACGATTTCAACAGTAGCCAATATTTAAGGCTTGAAGACCCCTTTAACAAGGGATCTGCCCTTCAACCAGGCTTGACGCTTCTGATGGCACGCCTCTGCTCTGCGTAGTAGCAGCACATGTGTAATCAAGGTTATTCCATGGAAAGAGCAGCACCGATGCAAATCTATAGGGCGAAATCTCCGCGCTTGTTTCTATAGCATGTTCCTGAAGGCTGGATATTAACCCCGTGCATTCAGTAAGCATTACAAGCCAACCACCCATCGAGAAAGGATTCGGCATCTCCCACCGCTATTCCTCCCATCAGCTGTGGGTTCCTTGGGTTTGTGAAAATGAAATATGTAAATAGAGGTGAGAGATAGCAGCAAATCCCAGAATTAGCCGAACTCCGCCGGTGCAAACCGACGAAGATTTACCATC
Source organism: Ranitomeya variabilis (assembly GCF_051348905.1). Lineage (NCBI taxonomy): Eukaryota > Metazoa > Chordata > Amphibia > Anura > Dendrobatidae > Ranitomeya > Ranitomeya variabilis. The sequence continues at coordinate 757,255,529 of NC_135234.1, read as the reverse complement.
CCTGACATCTCGGTCACATAGGACCCTATCTCCGTCCCCATCGAATAAAAGCGGACGTTGCATAATATCCTTTACGATAGGCTGCAACCATCATTTAGGTTCATCTCAGCCTACAAGGCAAAGAATTGAATATATTGCCCCCAAAGCCCCTTCCAAACAAAAACAACAACAACAACAACCCTGCAACCATAAAATGATACAAATCTGATATCTGGAGGTGATTATAGGGTTAAAAGCCACGTCTAGATGCTACAGGCAATCTCAAGCAAAATCCTCTCATGCGGCATGTCGGGAGACGAAGAAATAAATTAATAATAAAATAGTCGTAGTAATCGTCATACCACGGGACATAATATGCATAAAAATATAAAAGACGGTGACCTTCATCGTCAGTACGAAGGAACGGAAGATAATGATTATTCATAAAAGCAAAGAATGAACTAAAATCATAAAGTATCATATAAACACAATCAGCATCAAAGGACAAGGCTCAAAGGACACAGACGATGTAAGAAAAATACTAAAAAACTATTCGGTAATCATAGTCTCAAGATAAAAACAATACAATAACCATAGAATAAAGAGAAAAATGATACAATGGGTGATAGAAAGCTCAATAATAACCATAAAAGGTAAAAAATGCTACAAACATAAAAAAAATACAGCAACAACCATTACGTAAAAAGAAAAATGCTACAAACTGAAAACAAATATCATAATAACCATAAAATAGAGGTAAAAGTGATCAAATAACTATAAAATACACTAATAATCAACACAAACAGAATATTAAAAAAAATGAAAAGAAAATAAATAAATAATCATCATAGTAAAAATAATAAAAAAAATAATAAAAAAATAATAAGAAATCCAGAAGTGGATATGTAATCTGGGACTTTAAGTAGTCCTGGACTATTATAAGGTCATCCTAAACATGTCATCCCTTTACAGGGGGGGGTCACCTCTCAATGAGTGAAAAACCTATGGCCAGGGCCTGTTATGATTCTCGAGCCGGCAACTTTTCCTTGGCAAAGCATTGGTTAAAAAAAAAAATCTTTCCCAACTCCGGTACGTAAACATTATCTGCGAATCCCATTTCGGAAATTTTTGCCCCTGCACCCGGCACCCTGCCCACACCATGGGTACAACCCAAAATGGGTAAATTGTATCGCTCCATGGGACATTGAACCAAAAAAACAAAGAATAAGAGAAATGACCCTCCTTTTCTCTCGAAACCTTTACAGCCTCAAGAGCAGCGCTCATCCGTCCAGACATAGACAGCCAAGGAGAAATCATCGAGGTTTGTGAAATCCCATCAGACGAAGGTTTTTTTTTAATTTTTTTTTTCTTCCCCAAAATGCCCGTCTGAGCAATGTGTAACGTGAGTCTCTCGTAAGTCTCCTCCGTACGGTGATGCAGAGCACTGCCGGAGCGGAGAGAGGAAGACGGGGAGGCTGCTGGAAGGAAAGGACACCATTCGGTCGGGGGGCTTTTCGAAAACCTTCTTTAGGGAGGGATGGATGGGATTGACTTGCAGCAGTCGCTTACCATTCTGCAGGCTTCTCCGGTGGGCTCAGACGGCGCTTTCCAATCCACCACCGGACGTGTAGCATAAACCCTTCTCTGCAGCGCTGCCCTGGTTTTCCTGCTAGGATGCTGCTCAGCGGCGGCGGCGGCGGCACACAAGCCCAGCGCGCTCCCGGATCCCCCGCGTTTTGGAGAATTTGTATTTTTGTCCTATTCTCTTTTGCAATGTCGTCGTCGTCGCCTGATACAAACGGTAACATGTACATGGAGTGGAGGAGCACATGAATGAGGAGAAGGGACCAATCCTGCAAATGCTCAGCCTTGACAATCACACATGCATTGAAAGCCAGGCGCTACCACTCAGGGATGGAAGGGGGAGCCTGGGCTTCTTCCTCAGCTCACAGGCAGACGTTCGCTCGCCGAGGCTTAGTGGAAAACACCCGCAGGTCGCTCCATCCTCCTCTCCGGCATTTTCCTCTTTTTTACTATTTGCTGTATACTCCACATACGTGCTGCCTGCTGCAGAGGACGGAGGTGGCCCGGGGCTCGGACGCACGGGAAACGCACAAAAAAACAAGATGTAAACATTGAGATAATGTAAAAAACATAAAAATGTAATAATAATAATAATAATAATAATAATAAAAGTGGTTGGAATCAGTGACGGAGAAGATAAATCTTAGAAGTTCAGCTTCAGCCTAGTTTAGAAAATATACTATCACCTTACCAAGGAATACAGCAACAGCAGCACAGAGTATTTCAGCTTGGGCAAATCTATAACAACCGATCCCTCGCCCCTGGTATATATAACATCTGTCTCCAGTGCCCCCACTGCATAACATTCTGCCCCCACTGTATAACATCTGGCTCCCTCAACCCCCATTTATAGCATCCAGCCCCTCGGTGTATAATATCAAGCCCCCCAATGTATAGCATCCAGACCCTCACCCCTCGGTGTATAACATCCTGCCCCCCAGCGTATAACCTCTGGCCCCTCACCCCCTGGTGTATAACATTTGACCATGTTACTCCCCGATTTATAGCTTTAGGACTCTTGCCCCATTCTCCCCAGGTGTATAACATATGTCTCCATTGCTCCCAGTATATAATCTCCACCCCACCCCCCACCATACCGTCTGCCTTTACTACCATGTGACAGAACGGCCAGTGGTGCAGAGCCCCTGATACCAGCGCGGTCCTGTAATAGGAGCCAGCAAGGGAACAAGTCCGTCCATGACATTTCTTCCTCCTGGATCTTCCCCCATCACTTGTGACTGATATTATTGAGAACTGGAAGGAACCGCAGCAACTCAGCAACAAAGAAGAGACCCCATAATGTTACAGAGCGGGGGGCCGAGTGCTGAGGAGCAGAGGAGAGAAAAGACCACCGCTCTGCTGACCCCATAACTGCAGAGTCCTGACCTCCTCCGGTATCAGCACAAACACTGCGCCCCCACCAGGATCTTCATGGCCGAGCAGCTGCATGCAGCCGTACATCACCAAGCACAATGCCGAGCGTCGGATGGAGTGGTGTAAAGCCGCCACCACTGGACTCTGGAGGAGACGTGTTCTGTGCAGTGATGGATCACACTTCTCTATCTGTGTCTGATGGAGGAGTCTGGGTTTGGTGATTCCAGGAGGATGTTACCCCCTGACTGCACTGTGCCCCCTGTACAGATGGTGGAGGGGGATGATGCTATGGGCTGTTATCAGGGGGCGGCCTCGGACCCTCAGCTCCAGTGATGGGAAATCTAAATCTAGAGCACAAGACATTGAGGACAATTGTAGCTTTTTGGGAACAGTTTGGGGTTTTCCCTTCTCTGTCCCCCATAACAGTGTCCCGTGCACAAGGTCCATACAGACATGGAGGAGAACATGAGCGGCCGCCCACAGCCCGGACCTCAGCCCACCTAGAACGGAGACTGTGAGCCCGGCCTCCCCCCAACATCACGGTCTGATCTTCTGGATGAAGGGGCAAAAATTCCCTCCAAAATATTAGACCTACTTATTATAGGGGATTATAAAGAAGAGAAGCCCCCTGGTAACTCCCCGGCAGGGCACTAGAGAAGAAGCAGATGATCCCCCTACGTCTCCATGCTAACGTCGGGCTATATTATTCGATTTTTCCCTCATTCTTGAAGGGACATAACTACATGTGATTAGATCGGGGGCCGTCACGTTTAGTAAATCTTTTCCGGAGGCATTTAACGTCAAGCTCTCTGCTAGAATAATGCATTGTATTCCCCGGTTCTCCCCCATTACATCCATTTAATACATCATTTCTATACACAAGCAGTTTAGGCTTCTGTGCGAATGCAAAATACTGATTACGGAGTCCGATGCTCCAGGGGCTTCTCGGATGCCATGTTTCACATTGAGAAACCGTAAGAATCTGCTCTCCCCAGTCTGTCATCTAATCACAAGCCTGAGAGCAGTTTCCGTAAGAAGCCCTCTGCTGGACAATTAGGGAAATGCAGCCAAAAAAAAAAAAATAAAACCCGTCCACACGAAATAAATCCTTCTTACAGATTATCAAATCATCTGGATTATCATAAAAAAAAGCGTACAAAATAATGTGAAAAACTACCAAGAACAAAAAAAGGCAAAGAGCTTAGGATAGTAATATTCAGGAGCACTTATGCTTTATTTTTTACTCCTCCTTCCTACAAGTCAATTGAACATTTTTATTTTTCTATCAATTTATTCATATTAGAGCGTTTTTTTTTTATTTTTATAGTTTTGATTGATGCCAATCACTTTACTATATACTGTATTAAACATTTGATTACAAAAATGTAGTTTTTGAGGTTTGTTTTTTTAGTGTTTATTGTGGGGGAAAAATTACCAGGCAACATGATTTTCTTGATCATTATGATATCAAAGTTTTCACTTTTTTTACGTCAGTTGAAAAAAAAAACCATATGGCGCAAGTGTGCGAGGCGGTATACTGTGGTATTGCTGTGTATAGCACTATCGATCAGACAATCGCAGGCTTAAGTCCCCTAAGGGGACTAACAAATACAATAAAAAAGTAAAAATACAAGTTTTTAAGATAAAAAAAATGAAAAAACTCATAAAAGCTCGAATCACCCCTCTTTTTCTCAATTAATAAAATAAAATTAAGTGATATCGCCACGTCCATGAAAGTCTGATCTATCAAAATATAAAATCAATTAAACTGATCAGTAAATGACGTAAATAGAAAAAATTAAAAACGCCAAAATTGCTATTTTTCTTTTGATGCAGCTCTGCAGAAAAGTGCTGTAAGAAGCGTTCAATATGTCATATCTTTCCCAAAATTGATTTAAAAAAATTATGTCTATTCTCGGAAAATACCGACACAATCAAAAAAAATTGTGTTTTTTTTTACGTTTCTGATTTTTTTTTCACCACTAAAATAATGAAAACACAGGACAAGTTTGGTATGGCCGTGAATGTACTGATGAGGAGAATAACACTGCCAGGCTATTATTACAACACAATGTATGCTGCAAAGATAATTCACATAAAACAATGTCAGAAATGCTGGATTTTTGCAATTTCACCACATGTGGATTTTTTTTCCATTTTTCCAGTACACTATGTGTTAAAATGAATGGAGTCATTCAAATGTACATCTTGTCCTGCAAAAAAACAAGCCATATATGGCTATATGGACCGAAAAATATGAAAGTTAGGGCTCTTGGAACAAGGAGATGAAAAGGTAGGTAAAGGTTAGGCAAAAGTCTGGAGCACATCACAGGAGATATTGGAGCTGAAGGCTGGCGCACATCACAGGAGACATCGGGGATGGAGACTGGAGCACATCAAAGGAGACATTGGGGATGGAGGCTGAAGTGAGTCGCCCGACAGGGCCTGGGGTATTCGGCACCGGGTCTGGTGGCTCTTAAAGAGGATGTAAGAGTGGCTGCGACCCGTTCCGTTCCCTGGGCACTCAAATAAAAGGGAACGGTCTTTTAGGGGACTTGTGAAGCCACCTGTGGTTCTCGGTCAGTAGGGACCAACGCCGCTTAAAGGGGTCCTCTGGGGTGATGATATGGCGGTGAGGTGGTGATGCTTCCCACAGGTGAAGCGGGTCCCCAGGGCTCCCAAGGTGTATGGCAGTGTTGATGTGTTGCCGGTGAATAACGGAAGACACAGGGTTGCAGTCTTTACCACAGTCCAGGGTACTGGCAACAGGTACAGAAGGAGTCCAGGCAGCCTGGAAACAAGTGGAAATCCCCTTGGCAGGTCAGGTTGGGAGCCTTCCACTATGCGCTGCTTTTCTGGTCCCTTGCTCCCTGAAGTTTGCTGGCAAGGTACTCCTTTCTCTCCTGTCCTGAGACAGCACCTGCATGGTAAGCAGCTTGAGCTATTTCTCTTGGGGTCTCAGGCACAGTGACTCCAGGCTCTGACTGCTGCTGTACCTCAGGTGTTGTACAGGCAGTTTACGTATAGTTCTATGCCCTCCTGTTCTGCTGTGGGGCTTGCAGCTCCCCACAGCCTCGGGCTCCCCGTTCCCGGTTTCTCCCCTCTGGCTCCTAGGAGGCCCAATCGCAGCCTCCTTGAGCTCTAAATCTCTCCTCTGCTCCTTTCCTGTCTCTTGTTTCTCTCAGACTGACTGACTCCTCCTCCAGACCATGAATTCCACCAATTGCACTACAGCCTACCTGATGAGAGGAAGATCCCCCAAAACCGGGTTTTGAGCTCCCCCTTCTGGCCTGGAGTTGGAATGTGTTGTGTGTACAGCTCACCTGCCAAAGGGATCCCTCTTGTCTCCAGGCATGGCACTACCCTCCCTGAGAGGAAGGCAGCACCACTGTGGTACCCAAACTCCTGGGGTGCCACAGGAGCATATTCCAGGAGACACTGGGGCTGAAGGCTGGAGCACATCACAAGAGACACTGGGGCTGGAGCACATCACAGGAGTTATTGGAGCTGGAGGCTGGAGCACATCACAGGAGACATTGGGGATGGAGGCTGGTGCACATCACAGGAGACACTGGGGATGAAGGCTGGAGCACATCACAAGAGACACAGCGGCTGGAGCACATCACAAGAGATACTGGAGCTAGAGGCTGGAACACATCACAGGAGATATTGGGGATGGAGGCTGGAACACATGACAGGAGATAATGGAGCTGGAGGCTGGAACACATCACAGGAGATATTGGGGAGGGAGGCTGGAGCACATCACATGAGATATTGGGGCTGGAGGCTGGAGAACATCACAGGAGATATTGGAGATGGAGACTAAAGAACATCAAAGGAGATAGTAGGGATGGAGGTTAGAGCACATTACATGAGATATTGGGGCTGGAGGCTGGAGCACATCACAGGAGATATTGGAGCTGGAGGCTGGAGCACATCACAGGAGACATTTTCGATTGAGGCTGGAGCGCATCACAGGAGACACTGGGGATGAAGGCTGGATCACATCACATGAGACACAGTGGCTGAAGCACATCACAGGAGATATTGGAGCTGGAGGCTGGAACACATCACAGGACATATTGGGGATGGAGGCTGGAACACATCACAGGAGATAATGGGGATGGAGGCTGGAGCAAATAACAAGAGACATTGGGGCTGGAGGCTGGAGCACATTACAGAAGATATTGGGGCTGGAGGCTGGAGCACATCACAGGAGATAGTGGGATGGAGGCTGGAGCACATAACAGGAAACATTGGTGTTGGAGCACATGGAGCGCCCCCAGACGCAGGGCCGCGGGGTACTCGGCACCGGGCCTCTCTGTCTCAGTTCTGGGGTTGTCACGGTGGCTAGACCCGGTCCGTGACCCTGCTAAGGGCTGTCCAATGAAAGTCGTAGGTGATGGTGCGTGGTGCAGGTCGCGATGAATAACGAGGACACAGGGTTGCAGTCTCTTTACCTCTTTACTGAAGGCTTCAAGATCCTCAATCCAGAGTACGGTTAATAGGGCTGGCTGAGACCGGCCGGTCCGATGGCACCTCCAGAGTTCCCTTTGCAGGTGGAAATCTGTGCCTACCTTCTAGCACCTGTGTGTTGTAGTACTTCCCTGCTGAGCACCACGGGATAGTCCTCACAACTGTTGTCTGTTTCTGTTGTTCTTTCCCACAACTTATCTCTGTTCTGATGTTCTTCTCCGTCCCCCAGATGATATGGATAGGACGCACCCGTATGACGGGTAGGCCTGGAGTTCTTCCGGGACCCTAGTGACGCCCCTCTCCCACAGTTGCCCCCTATGTCTGCTTAGGTGATTTAGGTGAGACAGCCAACCTATAATTAACTGTCCTGCCGTTGGTTTGAAGTAATGCTTGGAGCCCAATACTTCCTCGGCGTTCCGGCCACCGACTATGCGCCTCAGTAGGATGTTGCCTCGATCTTACAGCACGACTCCTACTGGTGATATCTCCTTTTTGCTTTGATCTTGTTTCTCACTCTCCACAATAAACTTCGCTTCTTGTCCTTTCTTGAGATACCGCCGCGATGTAGTGCAGGCGCTGTTCCTTAACGTTCTGTCCTTTTCGCTAGGCCTCTGTCAGGATCCCACGCCTGACAGGGACCCCCCTGGTTCTTCCCCTGCAACACCCTCTGCCGTAGGATGTTGCCTGGTTCCAACCCAGTCAGCTTCTCCCTAACTTTCTATCCAACCCCCAGTTTTACCAGATTGTGAGGAGTGGCCTAATACATAGCACCCTTAGCTCCCCCTGGAGGCCAGACTGTGAAGTGTACTGGTGTCTGTGATACCTGGTCAGGTGAACTCCTTCAGTGCCATCAGACATACCATCACCCCCCTTAGCGGCGGAGCGACAGTACTGCAACGACCAGGATTCTGGGGCGCTTCACTCCCCCCTGGTTAAGTCCAGTACTCCTGGACTGGGAAGAAAACAACAATACATGTCAGCAAAAACACGTACAATTTTGAAACGCATGAAACAAGTAAATTTGAACAAAGCTTCCCTTTATGGGAGGTGAGGACACTTACGTTACAACTGAAACATGGTTAAATATTTTAAATAAAAGTCTATAAATAACTTTGCTTACCCAGCCGGGTATTCTACTTAAGTGCAAATTCTCAACAATAATTTAACTTCTCCTTTAAGGACGTGTAAGCTGAATCCACTAAAGGCTTACTAATAAACTCCTAAAATACAATTTAACTTTTCTTCATTTCTCTCTTCTAAGGGTACCGTCTCACTATACGATTTACCAACGATCACGACCTGCGATACGACCTGGCCGTGATCGTTGGTAAGTCGTTGTGTGGTCGCTGGGGAGCTGTCACACAGACCGCTCTCCAGCGACCAACGATGCCGAGGTTCGCTGGTAACCAGGGTAAACATCGGGTTACTAAGCGCAGGGCCGCGCTTAGTAACCCGATGTTTACCGTGGTTACCAGCGTAAAAGTAAAAAAAAAAAAACAGTACATACTGACCATCTGATGTCCGTCAGGTCCCTTGCCGTCTGCTTCCTGCTCTGACTGAGTGCAGCCGTACAGTGAGAGCAGAGCGCAGCAGTGACGTCACCGCTGTGATCTGCTCTCACTTTCCGGCCGGCACTCACAGTCAGTGCGGGAAGCAGACGGCAAGGGACCTGACGGACATCAGATGGTCAGTATGTACTGTTTGTTTTTTTTTACTTTTACGCTGGTAACCAGGGTAAACATCGGGTTACTAAGCGCGGCCCTGTGCTTAGTAACCCGATGTTTACCCTGGTTACCAGCGAACGCATCGCTGGATCGCTGTCACACACAACGATCCAGCGATGACAGCGGGAGATCCAGCGACGAAAGAAAGTTTCAAACGATGTGCTACGACGTACGATTCTCAGCAGGGTGTCTGATCGCAGTAGCGTGTCAGACACTGCGAGATCGTCGTAGCGATAAAAATGCCACTGTGTGACGGTACCTTAAGTGCAACACCTTCTTCTTAATTCCTGATTTGTCTTATGCAGGACCGCCTGTCTATCTGCCCAGGCCTACTGCCTCTTTTCGAAGTACAGGATCACTGAGCCATCTCTCTATGGCTCCTAGGAGGACTCACCCACTAACCCCTACGGGTTCATTTCCTGTCCTCAATCTTCTAGCAACATTATCAAACATTTTCTATAGCTAACTAACTGGCTACATATAACTTACTATGTAAAACATTATTACTGTTCACTCTCTTTTACAGCAACATTGTACATTAAATGCAAATGGTGAACATTCCCTTTAAGAGGGAACCAAGTCTCTTTGAAGTAGTGCAACTGCTCAAGTTGCAAGTCCGTGTAGGGCAGGAACTCCGGTACTGTTTCCAGGAACAGTTTCTTCGCAAAGCGTTCTTTTTCTTGTAAAACCAGTAGAGGGCACCCTTAATAGGGTGCAAACTATTTACATTACAGTTTGTGAACCATTCACCGTCCATGATTCGGCAGTCTTTTCAAAATAGGGGGTATAAAGGAGTAAAAAGAAAAACCAAAAGCAAAAATAAAAAGCAATAGGGATCCCGGGTAAACAAAGGGATCCCTTTAAGAACAACCCTGGTCGGGTACTAGCAGCAGAAGACACAAAAGACAAACAGTTAACTATTTACAGTTTGTAGAACTTTAGGGCTTCATTCTGTCTGATTAGGAGACGGTCTCCTTGTCCCAGACAGGGGTCTGGGTGGCCACCGTTTTAGTTTCGGCGCCAGCTTGAGCACCAGTTACCACCGCAGCCAGGCTTCCGTCCACCACAGTGGTGGTGGTAGCAACAGTGCAGGTTGTGGTCTTTACCACGGTGCAAGTGGGAGTAACCACCGTGGTCTTCGTAGTAACGGTGGATCGGTCACAGGAGGGTGTCTTCACCGCAGGGGGCTGTTTTGCTGGCACCTTGGTTGGGGGTGTCACAGGGTCGCGCCTCTAGTGGACATTTTAACCCGAACTACTCCTTCTCCCTAAAGTGCCGGGTGTAGGTGACGGTCCCCTGGGTAGAGGTCCCGGTCCGGATGACCCTCCCTCAGGTGGGACTCAACATCCCTCTGGTTAACAAACACTTCGGTGTACAGGTCCGGTTCTTTAATAAAGCCCCAGCCTCCATGGAGCTTAAAGGCGATGACGATGCCCTGCCTGCGCGGGGCCTGATGAGTAGTGGGGTCCTTGCGGGCCCGATCCTTCACGGCTGAGTCTTTTTGGTGATGGGCCTCCAGCCCGGCCTGGTACGCCCTCTCCCGCTTCTCCCACTGCCGTTCCAGCTGGGCCTGATATTCTTCCCAGCTGAGGGCTTGTACCATCTCTCTTTCTTGGGTCGCCACCCCGGGGAACCCCATAAAGTCGGATCCGGGATTCACCCAGCGGCACACTGTGCACACGGCATAGACCGCGCCCGGCAGGGTGACTGGCGAGATCGGGGCCTTTAGAAGGTGCTCCAAGCTGGTGGCCTGGTCCCAGGGAAGGATGTGCTGGAGTCGGTAGGTCCCAGGGGGAGGCGGCGCTGCAACTGGGCCTATCAGCAGATCCTCTGCTAATGGGGCAGGGTCGACGGGCTTACCGGCCGGTGCAACGTCCTCCCACGCAGCTGGCTCCGCTGGTGGTGACATCGATGGAGACGTCGGCAGCAATCCGAATAGCGGTGCAGGGACCGAGGTCAGGGGATCCTCCGCTGGCGTTTCCTGGGGTGCGGTCTTGGCTTCCACCCGCAGCTGGAGAAGTTGTTCGATTAAGTCCTCCATCTTGAGTTGCAGGAGACCCACATCGGCTGTGGAGACGGGGCCACTACGCTCCTCCGGGTAGATGGGGGAGTTCTCCACTTCAACCCCACATTCTGGATCTGAGCGATCAGCCATCACATTCTCCACGTGGGTCACTTCCTGGTCTTTTTCTCGCTCTCTTCTTCATGGGCGGTTTCGTTTCCTCCGCCTCCACCCACCATTGAGAATCAGGAGGCGGATCTCGGCTGCTGACGGACACACACTCACGGTGCATTAATACTTAGACTGGGCGGCCATGATTTTCCAAGCTCTTCAGCTCGTTCATGCCCACTTCCACGCCCTTCTTCTTCTCCTGCGCTCCTCTTAGCGCTGTAATGGCGGCGGTTTTGGCGGGAACTTTTGGCGGCAAGTGGCAATCCACAGTCTTTGCAATAAGTCACAGTCCAAGCACAATCTTCCCCTGCAACACCCTCTGCCACAGGATGTTGCCTGGTTCCAACCCAGTCAGCTTCTCCCTAACTTTCTATCCAGCCCCCAGTTTTACCAGATTGTGAGGAGTGGCCTAATACATAGTACCCTTAGCTCCCCCTGGTGGCCAGAGTGTGAAGTGTATTGGTGTCTGTGATACCTGGTCAGGTGAACTCCTTCAGTGCTATCAGACATACCATCACCCCCCTTAGCGGCGGAGCGACAGTACTGCAACGACCAGGACTCTGGGGCGCTGCACTCATATGCAGGAAATACTAGGGCTGGAGAATATCACAGGGAACATTGTTAATGGAGGCTGGAGCACATCACAGGAAACAGTGATGCAGGAGCACATCACAGGAAATATTAGGGCTGGAGGCTGGAACACATCACTGGGGACACTGAGGATGGAGGACATCACAGGAAACATTGCTATTGGAGGCTGGAGCACATCACAGGAGACACTAGGGATGGAGGCTGGAGCACATCACAAAAAACATTAATGCAGGAGCACATCACAGGAAATATTAGGGATGGAGGCTGGAACACATCACTGGGGACACTGGGGATGGAGGACATCACAGGAAACATTGTTATTGGAGGCTGGAGCACATAACAGGAAATATTAGGGCTGGAGGCTGGAGCACATGACAAGAAAGACATTGGGACTGGAGGCTGGAGCACATTCCAGGAGATATTGGGGCTGGAGGCTGGAGCACATCACAGGAGACATTGATGTTGGAGCACATTGCAGGAAATATTAGGGCTGGAGCACATCACAGGAAACATTGTTAAAGGAGGCTGGAGCACATAACGGGAGACATTGGGGATGGAGGCTGGAGCACATCACAACAAACAATTGATGCGCCACAGGGCAGTGGGATACTCGGTTCCGGGTCCAGTCGCAAAGGGGGATGTCACGGTGGCTGCGTCCCGGTCCGTGGCCCTGGGCATCAACGTTAAAGGGGGTTAAATGTTCAAAGTTTGTCGTGATGCCACCTGTGGAGTTCGGTTAATAGGTGGACCGACGCTGCATTAGAGGGGTCCCCTGGGGGATTTTGCAGCAGCCCAGATGTTACACTTCCCACAGGTGAAGTGGGGTCCCCAGGGGTCCTATGGTGTGTGGCAGAGATGATGGTATGCCGATGAATAAATGGAGGAGACAAGTTATAAGTCTTTACCTGGTCTACTGTAGGTTGCTGGCCACAGTCCAGGGTACCAGGTACGGAGGACGGTGGTTCGGCCAGCTCAGAGGCAAGTGAGAGTTCTTCTGTACCAGTAGAGGTCCGTGAGCCTTTCCAACTAGCGCCTTTCAAGTTGAGGTCCCTGCTGCCTGAAGCTTCCTACAGGGTCCTCCAGTTTCCCCCTGTCCTGGGACAGGTACCTGCACGACGGGCAGCTTGAGCCTTTTTACAAGGACTCTAACATGCCTCGGGCTCCTCAGGTGCTGCTGCGTCTCAGGCATGGTGCGGGCAGGTAACATGTAGTGTCGTGCCCTCCGGTTCTGCTCTGTGTCCTAAAGTCCCACAAGAGCCTCGGGCTCCCGGTTCCCGCCTTTTGCGCTTCAGCTCTGAGGGTGCCCTGCCACAGTTCCCCTCTGAGCTCTGTTCCTCTCCTGTGCTCCTTCCCTTCCGGCTACTCCACATTCAACCCCTCAGGTCTTCCTCCTAGAAGCTGCAGCTCCCTCGTGGCTGCTAGGCCTCTCTGTCTCTACTCAGTTCCAGACTTCCTTCCTATTCAGTGTCTCTCACTAACTGCTCTGCTTAGTCTCCCTGGACCAACTACCTAGCTCCTGCTCCAGGTCAGGATCTTTATACAGGGAAGCTCCCCTGAATCTGGGTATTGAGCTCCCCCTCCTGGCCTGGATTCAGAATGTGTTGCATTTGTGTGCCTTACCTGGTGAAGAGAACTCCTTTGCTTCTGAGCATGACATTACGCTCCTCGAAGGAAAAACAACATCACTGCAGCAACCGGTAACCTGGGGTGCTGAACAATGATGCAGGAGCACATGGCAGTAAACATTAGGCATGGAGGCTCGAACACATCACAGGGGACACTGGTGATGGATGCCATCACAGGAAACATTGTTAATGGAGGCTGGAGCACATCACAGGAAATATTAGGGCTGGAGGCTGGAGCACATGACAAGAAAGACATTGGACCTGGAGGCTGGAGCACATTACAGGAGATTTTAGGGCTGGAGGCTGGAGCATTTCACAAAAGAGACTGGGGATGGCGGCAGGAGATATTGGAGGCTGGAGCACATAAAAAGAGATATTGGGGCTGGAGGCTAGACCAAATTACTGGAAATATTAGGGCTGGAGGCTGGAGCACATTACAGGAGATATTGGGGATGGAGGCTGGAGCACATCACAGGAAACATTGGTAATAATAATAATAAAAATCTTTATATAGCGCCAACATATTCCGCAGCGCTTTACAGTTTAACAGTTTCAAATGCAAGTCATAAGTAACAACATTAATACAATACACAAGAAACATTGGGGCTGGAGGCTGGAGCACATGTCAGGAGATATTGGGATTGGAGGCTGGAGCACATCACAGAAAACATTGTTAATAGAGGCTGGAGCACATCACAGGAGACACTGGGGATGGAGGCTGGAGCACATCTCAAGAAACATTGATGCAGGAGCACATTGCAAGAAATATTAGGGATGGAGGCTGGAACACATCACAGGGGACACTGGGGATGGAGGACATCACAGGAAGCATTGTTAATGGAGGCTGGAGCACATCACAGGAAATATTAGGGCTGGAGGCTGGAGCACATGACAAGAAACATTGGTGCTGGAGCGCATTACAGGAGATTATGGGGCTGAAGGGTGGAGCATTGCACAAAAGACACTGGGGATGGAAGCTTGAGCACATCACAGGAGATATTGGGGATAGAGGCTGGAGCACATCCTAGGAGACATTGGGGCTAGAAGCTGGGGCACATCACAGGAGACAGTGAGGATGGTAGTTGAAGCACATTACAGGAGATATTGGGGTTGGAGGTTGGAGCACACCACAAGAAATATTGGTGCTGGAGCACATCACAGGATATTTTGGGGCTGGAGGTTGGAGCATTTCACAAAAGACCCTGGGGATCTGGGGATGGAATCTAGAACACATCCATCACAATAGATATTGGAGATGCAGACTGGAGCACATCACAGAAGATATTGGAGCTGGAGGGTTGGAGCACATCACAGGAGACATTGGGGCTGGAAACTGGAGCACTTCACAGGAGACACTGGGAATGGAAGCTGGAGCACTTCAATGGAGACACTGGGGCTGGAAACTGAAGCACATCACAGGAGACACGGGGGATGGAGTCTGGAGCACATCACAGGAGATATTGGTGCTGGACGCTGGAGCATATCACAGTAGACACTGGGGCTGGAGGCTGGAGCACATCACAGGAGGAGACATTGGAGCTGGAAACTGGAGCACTTCACAGGAGACACTGGGAATGGAAGCTGGAGCACATCAATGGAGACACTGGGGCTGGAAACTGAAGCACATCACAGGAGACACGGGGGATGGAGTCTGGAGCACATCACAGGAGATATTGGTGCTGGACGCTGGAGCATATCACAGTAGACACTGGGGCTGGAGCGCATCACAGGAAATATTAAAGCTGGAAGCTGGAGTGGAACGCCCGCCAGGGCCGTGGGGTACTCAGTACCGGGTCTGGTACTTAAAGGAATGTGTCACGGAGGCGATCCGGTCCATGGCCCAGGGTGCCCATGTAAAAAGGAAATGTCTTTAAAGGGGTTTTGTAAATAAAGTTTGTTTGTGACGCCACCTGTGGTATTCAGTCAGGGATGACCGACGCTGCTTAAAGGGGTTCACTGGGGTGATGTTGTGGCAGCAGGGATGGTATGGCTTCCCACAGATGAAGCTGGGTTCCCAGGGCTCCCGGTGTGTAAATGGGTATGGTGGGTAGTTTAGAAAGAAACAGAGGACACAGGTTTGCAGTCTCTTTACCTGGTTTACTGAAGACTTCAGGCAGCCACAGTCCAGGGCACCAGATCACAGGTACAGTCAGGGTCCGTCCGGCTTGGATGCGAGTTCAGAGTCCCCTTTACCAGGTGGAGATAGAAGCCTTCCTACTAGCGCTGTGGTGTAGTCCCTTGCTGCCTTAGGCCTCACATAAGGTCTTCACGTATTCTCTCTGTCCTCGTTGCAGATAGGACACTAACCCTTATGATAGGTGGCTCAAGCCTTTTTTACAGGGTCTCTATCATGACCCGGGCTCTATGCGCCACTGTGTCTCCAGGTGTCAGGACGGACAGGTGACGTGCAGTCCAGCTGTCCTGCTGGTTTCTTCTCTGAGTCTTGGAGTCCCTCACAACCTCAGTCTTCCGGCTACCGGTGTCTGCACTCAGCAGGGAGGTAGCTCAGTCGCAGCTTTTCTCCCCAGTTCTCTCTCCTGCACTTCACTTTTCCTACACGCTCTCTACAATCCATTCGTCTTTCTCTAAGAGCTGCAGCACTTCTCATGGCTGCACGGACCCTCAACTTCCTTCTCCTCTGTCTCTCTGACAGGAACTCTCTCTCAGTCTGACTCACTTTCCCTTCAGACCAGAATATATATAAAGGAGCCACCCACAAGCTGGATAGAGCTCCCCCTTCTGGCCTGGAGTGTGAACATGTATGCTTGTGTGTACCTGATAAAGAAGATCCTCCCTCGCTTCCAAGCGTGACATCACTCTCCCCATGAGGAAAGCAATGCCACTGCAACAACCAGGACCCTGGAGTGTCAGAGGAGCACATCACAGGAGATATTGGGGCTGGATGCTGGAGCATATCACAGTAGACACTGGGGCTGGAGGCTGGAGCACATCACAGGAAACATTGTTAATGGAGGCTGGAGCACATCACAGGAAATATTAGAGCTGGAGGCTGGAGCATATGATTAGAAACATTGGTGCTGGAGCACATCACAGGAGATTTTGGGGCTGGAGGGTGGAGCATTTCACAAAAGACCCTGGGGATTGAGGCAAGAGCACATTACAGGAGATATTGGGGTTGGAGGCTGGAGCACATGGAGCGCCCCAAGACGCAGGGTAAAGGGGTACTCGGTACCGGGTCCCTCTGTCTCGGTTCTGGGGATGTCACGGTGGCCCGACCCAGTCCGTGACCCTGCTAAGGGGCGTTCAATTAAGGGAATAGGTGAAAGCTTGTCAAGTGTTCGTGACGCCACCTGTGGTGTTCGGTCAGAACGACCAATGCTGCTGGGGGTCCGCTGGGGTGATGGAATGGCAGTTAGATGGTATACCTTCCCACAGGTGAAGTAGGTCCCCAGGGCTTCCCTTGATGTGTAGATGGTGATGGTGTAGGTCGCAGTAAATAACGAGGACACAGGGTTGCAGTCTCTTTACCTTTTACTGTAGACTTCGGTATCCACAATCCAGAGCACTGCTAACAGGGCAAGCTGAGACCGGCCGGTCCGAAGGCACATCCAGAGTTCCCTTTGCAGGTGGAAATCAGTAGCCTTCCTACTTGCGCCTGTGTGTTGTAGTACTTCCCTGCTGAGCACCACGGGATAGTCCTCACAACTCTTGTCTCTGTTTCTGATGTTCTCTCTCTCCGTCCCCCAGATGATATGGCTAGGATGCACCCGTATGACAGGGTAGGCCTGGAGTTATTTTATAGGGACCCTAGAGACGCCCCTCTCCCACAATTGCCTCCGTTGTCTGCATAGGTGAAAAGGTCAGACAGCCAACCTAAAGTCAACTGCCCTGCCGAGGTTGGAGTAGTGCGTAGAGCCAGTACTCCCTCGGTATTCCGGTCACCGGCTACGCGCCTCAGAAGGATGTTGCCACGATCTTAGGGCACGACTCCTCCCGGTTTTATCTCCTAATGCTGTGATCTCGTTTCTCACTTCTCCACAATATACTTCGCTTCGTGTCCTTTCTTAGGATGCCGCCTGTTATGGTTCTCAATGGCAAGAGAACATAGCCCAGCAAACATACGAACTAGCTCTTGGAAGGATGGAAACTAAACTGACCATGAACTAAACCTGCCGCACAACTAACAGTAGCCGGGTAGCGTAGCCTGCGTTTTATCCCTAGACGCCCAGCGTCGGCCGGAGGACTAACTAATCCTGGCAGAGGAAAATATAGTCCTGGCTCACCTCTAGAGAAATTTCCCCGAAAGGCAGACAGAGGCCCCCACAAATATTGGCGGTGATTTTAGATGAAATGACAAACGTAGTATGAAAATAGGTTTAGCAAAATTGAGGTCCGCTTACTAGATAGCAGGAAGACAGAAAGGGCACTTTCATGGTCAGCTGAAAACCCTATCAAAATACCATCCTGAAATTACTTTAAGACTCTAGTATTAACTCATAACATCAGAGTGGCAATTTCAGATCACAAGAGCTTTCCAGACACAGAAACGAAACTACAGCTGTGAACTGGAACAAAATGCAAAAACAAACAAGGACTAAGTCCAACTTAGCTGAGAGTTGTCTAGCAGCAGGAACATGCACAGAAAGGCTTCTGATTACAATGTTGACCGGCATGGAAGTGACAGAGGAGCAAGGCTAAATAGCGACTCCCACATCCTGATGGAAACAGGTGAACAGAGAGGATGATGCACACCAGTTCAATTCCACCAGTGGCCACCGGGGGAGCCCAAAATCCAATTTCACAACAGTACCCCCCCTCAAGGAGGGGGCACCGAACCCTCACCAGAACCACCAGGGCGATCAGGATGAGCCCTATGAAAGGCACGGACCAAATCGGAGGCATGAACATCAGAGGCAGTCACCCAAGAATTATCCTCCTGACCGTATCCCTTCCATTTGACCAGATACTGGAGTTTCCGTCTGGAAACACGGGAGTCCAAGATTTTTTCCACAACGTACTCCAACTCGCCCTCAACCAACACCGGAGCAGGAGGCTCAACGGAAGGCACAACCGGTACCTCATACCTGCGCAATAATGACCGATGAAAAACATTATGAATAGAAAAAGATGCAGGGAGGTCCAAACGGAAGGACACAGGGTTAAGAATCTCCAATATCTTGTACGGGCCGATGAACCGAGGCTTAAACTTGGGAGAAGAAACCCTCATAGGGACAAAACGAGAAGACAACCACACCAAGTCCCCAACACAAAGCCGAGGACCAACCCGACGCCGGCGGTTGGCAAAAAGCTGAGTCTTCTCCTGGGACAACTTCAAATTGTCCACTACCTGCCCCCAAATCTGATGCAACCTCTCCACCACAGCATCCACTCCAGGACAATCCGAAGATTCCACCTGACCAGAAGAAAATCGAGGATGAAACCCCGAATTACAGAAAAAGGGAGACACCAAGGTGGCAGAACTGGCCCGATTATTGAGGGCAAACTCCGCTAAAGGCAAAAAAGCAACCCAATCATCCTGATCTGCAGACACAAAACACCTCAAATATGTCTCCAAGGTCTGATTCGTCCGCTCGGTCTGGCCATTAGTCTGAGGATGGAAAGCAGACGAGAAAGACAAATCTATGCCCATCCTAGCACAGAATGCTCGCAAAAATCTAGACACGAATTGGGTACCTCTGTCAGAAATGATATTCTCCGGAATACCATGCAAACGGACCACATTTTGAAAAAACAGAGGAACCAACTCGGAAGAAGAAGGCAACTTAGGCAGGGGAACCAAATGGACCATCTTAGAGAAACACTTGGCCCCCTTTATGCGAGCAAACAAATCAGTCAGCAGTGGCAACGGATATTGATATTTAACCGTGATTTTATTCAAAAGCCGATAATCAATGCACGGCCTCAAAGAGCCATCTTTCTTAGCCACAAAGAAAAAACCGGCTCCTAAGGGAGATGACGAAGGACGAATATGTCCCTTTTCCAAGGACTCCTTTATATATTCTCGCATAGCAGCATGTTCAGGCACAGACAGATTAAATAAACGACCCTTAGGGTATTTACTACCCGGAATCAAATCTATGGCACAATCGCACTCCCGGTGCGGAGGTAATGAACCAAGCTTAGGTTCTTCAAAAACGTCACGATATTCAGTCAAGAATTCAGGAATCTCAGAGGGAATAGATGATGAAATGGAAACCACAGGTACATCCCCATGTGTCCCCTTACATCCCCAGCTTAACACAGACATAGCTTTCCAGTCAAGGACTGGGTTATGAGATTGCAGCCATGGCAATCCAAGCACCAACACATCATGTAGGTTATACAGCACAAGAAAGCGAATAATCTCCTGGTGATCCGGATTAATCCGCATAGTTACTTGTGTCCAGTATTGTGGTTTATTGCTAGCCAATGGGGTGGAGTCAATCCCCTTCAGGGGTGTAGGAGTTTCAAGAGGCTCCAAATCATACCCACAGCGTTTGGCAAAGGACCAATCCATAAGACTCAAAGCGGCGCCAGAGTCGACATAGGCATCCGCGGTAATAGATGATAAAGAACAAATCAGGGTCACAGATAGAATAAACTTAGACTGTAAAGTGCCAATTGAAACAGACTTATCAAGCTTCTTAGTACGCTTAGAGCATGCTGATATAACATGAGTTGAATCACCGCAATAGAAGCACAACCCATTTTTTCGTCTAAAATTCTGCCGTTCACTTCTGGACAGAATTCTATCACATTGCATATTCTCTGGCGTCTTCTCAGTAGACACCGCCAAATGGTGCACAGGTTTGCGCTCCCGCAGACGCCTATCGATCTGGATAGCCATTGTCATGGACTCATTCAGACCCGCAGGCTGTTATGGTTCTCAATGGCAAGAGAACATAGCCCAGCATACATATGAACTAGCTCTTGGAAGGATGGAAACTTAAACTGACCATGAACTAAACCTGCCGCACAACTAACAGTAGCCGGGTAGCGTGCCTACGTTTTATCCCTAGACGCTCAGCGCCAGCCGGAGGACTAACTAATCCTGGCAGAGGAAAATACAGTCCTGGCTCACCTCTAGAGAAATTTCCCCGAAAGGCAGACAGAGGCCCCCACATATATTGGCGGTGATTTTAGATGAAAATGACAAACGTAGTATGAAAATAGGTTTAGCAAAATCGAGGTCCGCTTACTAGATAGCAGGAAGACAGAAAGGGCACTTTCATGGTCAGCTGAAAACCCTATCAAAATACCATCCTGAAATTACTTTAAGACTCTAGTATTAACTCATAACATCAGAGTGGCAATTTCAGATCACAAGAGCTTTCCAGACACAGAAACGAAACTGCAGCTGTGAACTGGAACAAAATGCAAAAAACAAACAAGGACAAAAGTCCGACTTAGCTGGGAGTTGTCTAGAAGCAGGAACATGCACAGAAAGGCTTCTGATTACAATGTTGACCGGCATGGAAGTGACAGAGGAGCAAGGTTAAATAGCGACTCCCACATCCTGATGGGAACAGGTGAACAGAGGGGATGATGCACACAAGTTCAATTCCACCAGTGGCCACCGGGGGAGCCCAAAATCCAATTTCACAACAGTACCCCCCCCTCAAGGAGGGGGCACCGAACCCTCACCAGAACCACCAGGGCGATCAGGATGAGCCCTATGAAAGGCACGGACCAGATCGGAGGCATGAACATCAGAGGCAGTCACCCAAGAATTATCCTCCTGACCGTATCCCTTCCATTTGACCAGATACTGGAGTTTCCGTCTGGAAACACGAGAGTCCAAGATTTTTTCCACAACGTACTCCAACTCGCCCTCAACCAACACCGGAGCAGGAGGTTCAACGGAAGGCACAACCGGTACCTCATACCTGCGCAATAATGACCGATGAAAAACATTATGAATAGAAAAAGATGCAGGGAGGTCCAAACGGAAGGACACAGGGTTAAGAATCTCCAATATCTTGTACGGGCCGATGAACCGAGGCTTAAACTTAGGAGAAGAAACCCTCATAGGGACAAAACGAGAAGACAACCACACCAAGTCCCCGACACAAAGCCGAGGACCAACCCGACGCCGGCGGTTGGCAAAAAGCTGAGTCTTCTCCTGGGACAACTTCAAATTGTCCACTACCTGCCCCCAAATCTGATGCAACCTCTCCACCACAGCATCCACTCCAGGACAATCCGAAGATTCCACCTGACCGGAGGAAAATCGAGGATGAAACCCCGAATTACAGAAAAAAGGAGACACCAAGGTGGCAGAGCTGGCCCGATTATTGAGGGCAAACTCCGCTAAAGGCAAAAAAGCAACCCAATCATCCTGATCTGCAGACACAAAACACCTCAAATATGTCTCCAAAGTCTGATTCGTCCGCTCGGTCTGGCCATTCGTCTGAGGATGGAAAGCAGACGAGAAAGACAAATCTATGCCCATCCTAGCACAGAATGCCCGCCAAAATCTAGACACGAATTGGGTTCCTCTGTCAGAAACGATATTCTCCGGAATACCATGCAAACGAACCACATTTTGAAAAAACAGAGGAACCAACTCGGAAGAAGAAGGCAACTTAGGCAGGGGAACCAAATGGACCATCTTAGAGAAACGGTCACACACCACCCAGATGACAGACATCTTCTGAGAAACAGGAAGATCCGAAATAAAATCCATCGAGATGTGCGTCCAAGGCCTCTTCGGGATAGGCAAGGGCAACAACAATCCACTAGCCCGAGAACAACAAGGCTTGGCCCGAGCACAAACGTCACAAGACTGCACAAAGCCTCGTACATCTCGTGACAGGGAAGGCCACCAGAAGGACCTTGCCACCAAATCCCTGGTACCAAAGATTCCAGGATGACCTGCCAACGCAGAAGAATGAACCTCAGAAATGACTTTACTGGTCCAATCATCAGGAACAAACAGTCTACCAGGTGGGCAACGATCAGGTCTATCCGCCTGAAACTCCTGCAAGGCCCGCCGCAGGTCTGGAGAAACGGCAGACAATATCACTCCATCCTTAAGGATACCTGTAGGTTCAGAATTACCAGGGGAGTCAGGCTCAAAACTCCTAGAAAGGGCATCCGCCTTAACATTCTTAGAACCCGGTAGGTATGACACCACAAAATTAAACCGAGAGAAAAACAACGACCAGCGCGCCTGTCTAGGATTCAGGCGTCTGGCGGACTCAAGATAAATTAAATTTTTGTGGTCGGTCAATACCACCACCTGATGTCTAGCCCCCTCAAGCCAATGACGCCACTCCTCAAAAGCCCACTTCATGGCCAAAAGCTCCCGATTCCCAATATCATAATTCCGCTCGGCGGGCGAAAATTTACGAGAAAAAAAAAGCACAAGGTTTCATCACGGAGCAGTCGGAACTTCTCTGCGACAAAACCGCCCCAGCTCCGATTTCAGAAGCGTCGACCTCAACCTGAAAAGGAAGAGCAACATCAGGCTGACGCAACACAGGGGCGGAAGAAAAGCGGCGCTTAAGCTCCCGAAAGGCCTCCACAGCAGCAGGGGACCAATCAGCAACATCAGCACCCTTCTTAGTCAAATCAGTCAATGGTTTAACAACATCAGAAAAACCAGCAATAAATCGACGATAAAAGTTAGCAAAGCCCAAAAATTTCTGAAGACTCTTAAGAGAAGAGGGTTGCGTCCAATCACAAATAGCCTGAACCTTGACAGGATCCATCTCGATGGAAGAGGGGGAAAAAATATATCCCAAGAAGGAAATCTTTTGAACCCCAAAAACGCACTTAGAACCCTTCACACACAAGGAATTAGACCGCAAAACCTGAAAAACCCTCCTGACCTGCTGGACATGAGAGTCCCAGTCATCCGAAAAAATCAGAATATCATCCAGATACACAATCATAAATTTATCCAAATAATCACGGAAAATGTCATGCATAAAGGACTGAAAGACTGAAGGGGCATTTGAAAGGCCAAAAGGCATCACCAAATACTCAAAGTGGCCCTCGGGCGTATTAAATGCGGTTTTCCACTCATCCCCCTGCTTAATTCGCACCAAATTATACGCCCCACGGAGATCTATCTTAGAGAACCACTTGGCCCCCTTTATGCGAGCAAACAAATCAGTCAGCAGTGGCAACGGATATTGATATTTAACCGTGATTTTATTCAAAAGCCGATAATCAATACACGGCCTCAAAGAGCCATCTTTCTTAGACACAAAGAAAAAACCGGCTCCTAAGGGAGATGACAAAGGACGAATATGTCCCTTTTCCAAGGACTCCTTTATATATTCTCGCATAGCAGCATGTTCAGGCACAGACAGATTAAATAAACGACCCTTAGGGTATTTACTACCCGGAATCAAATCTATGGCACAATCGCACTCCCGGTGCGGAGGTAATGAACCAAGCTTAGGTTCTTCAAAAACGTCACGATAGTCAGACAAGAATTCAGGAATCTCAGAGGGAATAGATGATGAAATGGAAACCAAAGGTACGTCCCCATCCATCCCCTTACATCCCCAGCTTAACACAGACATAGCTTTCCAGTCGAGGACTGGGTTATGAGATTGCAGCCATGGCAATCCAAGCACCAACACATCATGTAGATTATACAGCACAAGAAAGCGAATAATCTCCTGATGATCCGGATTAATTCGCATAGTTACTTGTGTCCAGTATTGTGGTTTATTACTAGCCAATGGGGTGGAGTCAATCCCCTTCAGAGGTATAGGAGTTTCAAGAGGCTCTAAATCATACCCACAGCATTTGGCAAAGGACCAATCCATAAGACTCAAAGCGGCGCCAGAGTCGACATAGGCGTCCGTGGTAATAGATGATAAAGAACAAATCAGGGTCACAGATAGAATAAACTTAGACTGAAAAGTGCCAATTGAAACTGACTTATCAAGCTTCTTAGTGCGCTTAGAACATGCTGATATAACATGAGTTGAATCACCACAATAAAAGCACAACCCATTTTTTCGTCTAAAATTCTGCCGTTCGCTTCTGGACAGAATTCTATCACATTGCACATTCTCTGGCGTCTTCTCAGTAGACACCGCCAAATGGTGCACAGGTTTGCGCTCCCGCAGACGTCTATCGATCTGGATAGCCATTGTCATGGACTCATTCAGACCCGCAGGCACAGGGAACCCCACCATAACATCCTTAATGGCATCAGAGAGACCCTCTCTGAAATTCGCCGCCAGGGCGCACTCATTCCACTGAGTAAGCACAGACCATTTACGGAATTTTTGGCAGTATATTTCAACTTCATCTTGCCCCTGAGATAGGGACATCAAGGCTTTTTCCGCCTGAAGCTCTAAATGAGGTTCCTCATAAAGCAACCCCAAGGCCAGAAAAAACGCATCCACATTGAGCAACGCAGGATCCCCTGGAGCCAATGCAAAAGCCCAATCTTGAGGGTCGCCCCGGAGCAAGGAAATCACAATCCTGACCTGCTGTGCAGGATCTCCAGCAGAGCGAGATTTCAGGGACAAAAACAACTTGCAATTATTTTTGAAATTTTGAAAGCAAGATCTATTCCCCGAGAAAAATTCAGGCAAAGGAATTCTAGGTTCAGATATAGGAACATGAACAACAAAATCTTGTAAATTTTGAACTTTCGTGGTGAGATTATTCAAACCTGCAGCTAAACTCTGAATATCCATTTTAAACAGGTGAACACAGAGCCATTCCAGGATTAGAAGGAGAGAGAGAGAGGAAGGCTGCAATATAGGCAGACTTGCAAGTGATTCAATTGAAAGCACACTCAGAACTGAAGGAAAAAAAAAAAAAAAAAAAATTTCAGCAGACTTCTTTTTTCTCTCCTTTCTCTGCCAATTAATTTAACCCTTCGTTGGCCGGTCAAACTGTTATGGTTCTCAATGGCAAGAGAACATAGCCCAGCATACATATGAACTAGCTCTTGGAAGGATGGAAACTTAAACTGACCATGAACTAAACCTGCCGCACAACTAACAGTAGCCGGGTAGCGTGCCTACGTTTTATCCCTAGACGCTCAGCGCCAGCCGGAGGACTAACTAATCCTGGCAGAGGAAAATACAGTCCTGGCTCACCTCTAGAGAAATTTCCCCAAAAGGCAGACAGAGGCCCCCACATATATTGGCGGTGATTTTAGATGAAAATGACAAACGTAGTATGTAAATAGGTTTAGCAAAATCGAGGTCCGCTTACTAGATAGCAGGAAGACAGAAAGGGCACTTTCATGGTCAGCTGAAAACCCTATCAAAATACCATCCTGAAATTACTTTAAGACTCTAGTATTAACTCATAACATCAGAGTGGCAATTTCAGATCACAAGAGCTTTCCAGACACAGAAACGAAACTACAGCTGTGAACTGGAACAAAATGCAAAAACAAACAAGGACTAAGTCCAACTTAGCTGGGAGTTGTCTAGCAGCAGGAACATGCACAGAAAGGCTTCTGATTACAATGTTGACCGGCATGGAAGTGACAGAGGAGCAAGGCTAAATAGCGACTCCCACATCCTGATGGAAACAGGTGAACAGAGAGGATGATGCACACCAGTTCAATTCCACCAGTGGCCACCGGGGGAGCCCAAAATCCAATTTCACAACAGCCGCCGCAATGAAGTCCAGGCGCGGCTCCGTAATGATCTGTCTCTTGCTAGGCCACTGTCAGGATCCCACCCCTGACAGGGACCCCCCTGGATCTTTCCAGCAACTCTCTCACTAGTTGTTACCTGGGCAAAACCCAGTCAGCTTCTCCCTAACTTCCTATCTGCAGCGCCCCAGAGTCCTGGTCGTTGCAGTACTGACGCTCCGCCGCTAAGAGGAGTGATGGTACGTCTGATGGCACTTAAGGAGTTCACCTGACCAGGTATCACAGACACCAATACACTTCACAGTCTGGCCTCCAGGGGGAACTAAGGGTGCTATGTATTAGGCCACTCCTCACAATCTGGTAAAACTGGGGGTTAGATAGAAAGTTAGAAGAGAAGCTGACTGGGTTGGAACCAGGCAACATCCTGTGGCAGAGGGTGTTGCAGGGGAAGATTCAGGGGGGTCCCTGTCAGGGGTGGGATCCTGACAGAGGCCTAGCGAAAAGGAAAGAACGTTAAGGAACCGTGCCTGCCCTACATCGCGGCGGTATCTCAAGAAAGGACAAGAAGTGAGGTTTATTGTGGAGAGTGAGAAACGAGATCAAAGCAAAAAGGAGGTAACACCAGGAGGAGTCGTGCTGTAAGATCGAGGCAACATCCTACTGAGGCGCTTACCTGGTGGCCGGAACGCCGAGGAAGTATTAGGCTCCAAGCATTACTTCAAACCAACGGCAGGACAGTTAATTATAGGTTGGCTGTCTCACCCAAAACACCTAAGCAGACATAGGGGGCAACTGTGGGAGAGGGGCGTCACTAGGGTCCCGGAAGAACTCCAGGCCTTCCCGTCATACGGGTGTGTCCTATCCATATCATCTGGGGGACGGAAAAGAACATCAGAACAGAGATAAGTTGTGGGAAAGAACATCAGAAACAGACACAACAGATGCGAGGACTATCCCGTGGTGCTCAGCAGGGAAGTACTACAACACACAGGCGCTAGAAGGAAGGCACAGATTTCCACCTGCAAAGGGAACTCTGGAGGTGCCGTCGGACCGGCCGGTCTCAGCCAGCCCTGTTAACCGTACTCTGGATTGAGGACCTTGAAGCCTTCAGTAAAGAGGTAAAGAGACTGCAACCCTGTGTCCTTGTTATTCACCGCGAACTGCACCACGCACCACCACCTACACCTTTCATTGGACGCCCCTTAGGAGGGTCACGGACCGGGTCTAGCCACCGTGACAACCCCAGAACTGAGACAGAGAGGCCCGGTACCGAGTACCCCACGGCCCTGCATCTGGGGGCGCTCCATATCCAACCCCCAGTTTTACCAGAGTGTGAGGAGTGGCATAATACATAGAACCCTTTGCTCCCCCTGGAGGCCGGAGTGTGAAATGTATTGTTGTCTGTGATACCTGGTCAGGTGAACTCCTTCAGTGCCATCAGATGTAACATCACTCCCCTTAGTGGCAGAGCGACAATACTGCAACGACCAGGACTCTGGGGCGCTGCACTCATCACAAAAAAACATTGGTGCTTGAGCACATCACAGGAGATTTTTGGGCTGGAGGCTGGAGCACATCACAGGAAATATTGGAGATGGAGATTGGACCACATCACAGGAGACATTGGGGCAGCTGCTTCTTTCTTCATCTGTTAGACAGGAGCACATCATGCGCTAACTCTGCCCATGAAGAAGGCTCTGACGCTGGCAATGGCTGGCATCCGTACGTAATACTTCAATGCATGCACATGAAGTATTCAGTAATGAACGCTGCATGCCTGTGTTCACGGTGCAAGAGTGGTTTAAAGGGCCGGCAGCCAGCAAAATACGACTACCAGACAGAGCAATGCGGTCCCTGGGAATCTGCTCTGGGGCCACAGAAAAAGTTATCATGGGCCTCAAGCAGCCGGAGGACCAGAGGTTCCCCATCCCTGGTTTAACCTTTAGCATAATTAATTTAATATTTTCAAAAGCATGTTGACTTTTAATTTTGTTTAATTTCTGATTTAGGAAATGTAGGTGTTTAACCTTTAGAATTTGTTTTAATTTAAATGTTTTTAAAAGCATTAATTATATTTTTTTGCATTTTAAGTTCCCATAAGGGATTTGACCCTTGATCATTTGCTTGCTATACACTGTAGTACTATAATGTTGTAGTATATAATGAAATTAGCCAGCCTGTGACCAAGATAGGCACTGAAAGAGTGAATACGGGGAGCGCTATGGATGTCAGTGAAGGAAAGCACAGGTTGCAAAATACAGCCAGTATTTGCAGTGTATGGAGTGGGCTCAGCTCCTGGTGGATCCTGGTGGACACACACTGAGTGTTTGGGTATCCACTTAGCAGATAACATCCAATGCTGATAATTCTAAAATTATGCAACTAGGCACTAATTATATGTGGGCACCATATGTTCTAGGGGAATTAAAACACAGGAGAGTCACTTGTAGTGTAAGAATTGGGTACTAATAATATGTGCGCATCATATAGGGGCTATAAAATTAGGAGTTAATTGTAGAGCAGAATCTGGGTGTAATATTCTGCCAGCACCATATGTTCTAGGGGAATTAAACAATGACAGTCACTTGTATAGAAGGACTTGGATGTAATAATTTGAAGCCTCCATACAGTATGTTCTAATGAATTAAAAACTTGGAGAGTCACTTTTAGGGAAAGATCTTGACACTAATAATATGTGCACATCTTATAGGGGGTATAAAACTAATAGTTACTTGTAGAGAAGGATCTAGGTGTAATAATCTGCCAGCACCATATGTTCTATTGGGAGTAAAACTAGGAGAGTCACTTGTAGGGAAAGATCTCGGCACTAATAATATGTGTGCATTATATAGGGTCTCTAAAATTAGGAGTTACTTTTAGAGAAGATTCTGGTTTAATAATCTGCATTCACCATATGTTCTAGGGGAATTAAACAAGGATAGTTGTTTGCAGAGAAGGACCTGGAGTAATAATTTGCTGCATCTATATGTTCTATTGGCAAAAAAACTAGGAGAGTCACTTGTAGGCCGGGGTCACACATGCAGCCGCACACTCTGGTCCCGACTCGAGTGCTCGCGGCAGTGCTGGATATTGATGCGAGAGACTTGCACGAGTTTGACCCCGGCCGTAAGGAAAGATCTGGGGACTTATAATATGTGCACATCATATAGGGGCTATAAAACTAGGAGTTACTTGAAGAGAAGAATCTGGGTGTAATAATCTGCCAGCACCATATGTTCTATTGGGAGTAAAACTATGAGAGTTCCTTGCATAGAAGAACCTGGGTGTAATAATTTTCTGCATCTACAGCTCTGGCAAAAATTAAGAGACCACTGCAAAATGTTCAGTTTGTCTGATTTTTCTCTTTATAGGTATATTTTTGAGTAAAATGTAATTGTTCTTTTATTCTATAAACTTCTGACAACATGTCTCCGAATTTTCAAGCAATAAATTTTGTATTTTGTTTCTGAAAAAGGAGAAATGGTCAAAAACTTTTTTTTAACAAACAGTGCTTTCAGACCTCATATAATTCAAAGAAAACAAGTTCATAATCATTTAAAGACAACAATACTAATGTTTTAACTCAGAAAGAGTTCAGAAATCAATATTTTGTGGAATAACCATGATTTTTAATCACAGCTTTCATGCGTCTTGGCATGCTTTCCACCAGTCTTTCACACTGTTTCTGGTGCTAAAATGTAAGCAGTTCTTTGTTTAATGGCTTGTGACTATCCATCATCCTCTTGATTACATTCCAGAAGTTTTCAATGGGGTTCTTGTCTGGAGATTGGGCTGGCCATGACAGGGATTTGATGTGGTGGTGTCCTAATTTTTGCCAGAGCTGTATGTGTTCAATCTTTCCTCCATGTCGCACACCTTCCCTACCTAATCTATCACAATAAATTAATTCACACTTTCCCCCGTCCCGGTAATCCGCTGCCTTGGAGTAACCCCTGACTCTGCCCTGTCCTTTAAACTGCACATCCAAACTCTCACCACCTCCTGTCGCCTCCAGCTCAAAAATATTTCCAGAATCCATCCTTTCCTCAACCCTCACTCTACCAAAATGCTTGTGCATGCCCTAATCATCTCCCGCCTTGACTACTGCAACATCCTTTTCTGTGGCCTACCTTCTAACACTCTCGCACCCCTCCAGTCCGTCCTTAAGGGTACCGTCTCACTATACGATTTACCAACGATCACGACCTGCGATACGACCTGGCCGTGATCGTTGGTAAGTCGTTGTGTGGTCGCTGGGGAGCTGTCACACAGACCACTCTCCAGCGACGAACGATGCTGAGGTTCGCTTGTAACCAGGGTAAACATCGGGTTACTAAGCGCAGGGCCGCGCTTAGTAACCCGATGTTTACCGTGGTTACCAGCGTAAAAGTAAAAAAAAACAAACAGTACATACTGACCATCTGATGTCCGTCAGGTCCCTTGCCGTCTGCTTCCTGCTCTGACTGAGTGCAGCCGTACAGTGAGAGCACAGCACAGCAGTGACGTCACCGCTGTGATCTGCTCTCACTTTCCGGCCGGCAGACAGACAGAGCGGGAAGCAGACGGCAAGGGACCTGACGGACATCAGATGGTGAGTATGTACGGTTTGGTTTTTTTTACTTTTACGCTGGTAACCAGGGTAAACATCGGGTTACTAAGCGCGGCCCTGCGCTTAGTAACCCGATGTTTACCCTGGTTACCAGCGAACGCATCGCTGGATCGCTGTCACACACAACGATCCAGCGATGACAGCGGGAGATCCAGCGACGAAAGAAAGTTTCAAACGATGTGCTACGACGTACGATTCTCAGCAGTTTGTCTGATCGCAGTAGCGTATCAGACACTGCGAGATTGTAACGATATCGCTAGAACGTCACAAATCGTGCCGTCGTAGCGATAAAAATGCCACTGTGTGACGGTACCCTCACTCTGCTGCCCGACTAATTTATCTCTCTCCTCGCTACACTCCTGCTACCCCTCTTTGCAAATCCCTTCACTGGCTCCCATTTTCCCAGCGTATCCAGTTTAAACTACTAACACTGACCTACAAAGCCATCCATAACCTGTCTCCTCCGTATATTTCCGAACTAATCTCTCAATATCTTACCTCACGTAATCTCCGGTCCTCCCAAGACCTCCTTCTCTCCTCCACGCTTATTCATTCCTCACCCAATCGCCTCCAAGACTTCTCCCGAATATCCCCCATCCTCTGGAATTCTGTGCCCCAGCACATCCGGTTATCCACCCCATTTGGATCCTTCAAACGGAACCTGAAAATCCACCTCTTCAAGAAAGCTTACAGCCTGTAATGACCACACGGCCACCTCACCTCCATCGGAGCTACTGCAACCCCCGACCTACTGTCTCCTTCCCCACAATCCTGTAGAATGTAAGCCCGCAAGGGCAGGGTCCTCTTCCCTCTGTACCAGTCTGTCGTTGTTAGTTTTGATTACTGTAAGTGATATTTGTATTTTGATGTAACCCCTTCTCATGTACAGCACCATGGAATCAGTGGTGCTATATATAAAATAATAATTGGGAATAAAACTAGGAGAGTCACTTGTAGAGAAGGATCTGGGTGTTTTTATAGATCACAGACTAAATAACAGCACAATGTCAATCAACAGCTCCTGAAGCCAGCAGGAAATTGTCACGTATCAAAAGACCCATGGGCTTGTGAGACAAAGATGTAATACTACCCCTTTAGAAAGTATTAGCGAGACCTCATCTGAAATATGCAGTTTAGTTCTGGGAAGTATTCATAGAAACACCCACTGAAGGTAGAAAAGGTAGAAATAAGAGTAACAATGCTGATAAGAGGGATGGAGGATCTTGTTTATGAGGAAAATGTATTAGAAATACATTTATTTAGCCTTGAGAAGAGATGTCTAAGTGGGGACATGATTAAAGGGGTTGGCACCAAATTCTGCAGTCACTCTATGTAATTTCAAAAAAGAATAAAACACGTTATGTGGCCAATGTACAAACAGATACTCAGTGTATATACAAATGGAGCGCCCGCTAGGGCCGTTGGGTACTAGGGCCGGGTCCGACGGTTCTTTAAGGGGTGGTCACAGCAGCAGTGACCTGGTCCATGGCCCTGGGCGTCCAATGAAATTAATGAAATGACAGGGAAATAAAGTCTATAGGGGATTTGTTCGTGACGCCACCTGTGGTGTTCGGCAATGGATGGCCGACGCTGCTTAAGGGGACTGCTGGGGCCAATGGTGACGCAGCAGGGATGGTTCTTTTCCCCACAGGTGGAGCGGGGCCTAGGGTGACCGGTATAGTTGGTAAGGGATTGTAGATGATGGGGTGCAGGACGGAGGGTGCGGGAAATGACTGGAGGACACAAGGACTGTAATTTCCTTTACCTTTACTTGTTATTTGCAGGTGCAGTCCGGGGCACGGGTTACAGGTGATGATGGGGTCCTGGCAGCCTGGAAGCAACTTGGGATCCACCTAGCCAGGTGGGTTTGGAGGCCTTCCTTCTGTGCTATTCTGTTAAGATCTTGCTGCCT
Source organism: Ranitomeya variabilis (assembly GCF_051348905.1). Taxonomy (NCBI): domain Eukaryota; kingdom Metazoa; phylum Chordata; class Amphibia; order Anura; family Dendrobatidae; genus Ranitomeya; species Ranitomeya variabilis. The sequence continues at coordinate 757,222,935 of NC_135234.1, read as the reverse complement.
GAAGCTCTGCACAAGTTCCTCTTCTGCGTGTTGCTCCTAACCTGTATGGCAGACAGCATGAGCCTATCATGAGCACTGCCTTTTCACTGGCAGCCCTGGCTCTTGATCTGCTGCAGTGCCTCCAGGTGTTCAGTGTAGCCAGGGAGCTTACAGCTCCCTGTCCTCCAGGTTCGGCTGTCGGGACGTACAGCAACCACACAGCCCAGGACTCTGGGGTCCTGTTTTGTTAGCGCTCTTTTCAGGGGTCAGCTCTGACTCAGCTGTCAGTCCCCAGAGCCCTTGTCTCTGCTCCTCTCTCCTCAAACTCCACACTAAGACTCACTAACCCCGCCTCCAGGCTAGAACTTATAGGGAAGCTCCCATGAAACTGGGTGTTAGAGCTCCCCCTTCTGGTCTGGAGTCAGGAAAGTGTTGGATGCTGGGATTACCTGGTAAGGGGACCCCTCCTTGCTTCCAAGCATGACATCACCTCCTGTGAGGGAGGCAATGCCACTGTGGCAACCGGACTCCTGAGGTGCCACACATACACTGCAACATATGAAAACATGGACTCCACTACTGCTATAAATGTTAAAAACATAAGGTACTTAGCGTTTTTTCATCAAAGAGCGTAAAAGCCATCCAACCACATCAAGGTGACCCTAAATATGGATGGTCCCTAACGTCCTACCACTCCATGTGTCAAATCAGGCCTCGCCTGAATGGGGGAGAGACAGGAAACCAGGCATAGCTTGTGGTTGGATGGCTTTGGTGCTCTGTGATTTTAAAAAAAATGCTAATTAAGTACCTTTAACATTTACAGCAATAGCGGAGTTTATGTATTCATTAATTGCAGTGTGCCGATGCATCATGTTTGTATATCTATGTTATTGTAGACTTGCGAATCCTCATATAGCTCACTGTCAGGATTCTCCTGTGTTGGCAGTGAGACCAGGCGGTCATGTGACTGTAAGGGTGTGCCGTGGAAGATGAGATTCCCCAGAGGTGTCCAAAATTTGTGACAGGAGACTGCCACCTGCTGCCCTAACAGAACCCTACGGAACCAATAAGAGGGAAGAGTGTTTTGAGAAGGACGAGTCTAGATGAAGCACCAGGTCAGGTGACATTTGTGATGCAGCTCCCCAATATATGGCAAAGCAGGAATAGATTTTACGCCAATGAGAGAGCGCAGCAGGACGTGTGCTCAAAGGGATGCCATGGCCAAAATGCTGGGACCAGTCCAATGGACTGCGGTGCAGCCATAAGTGAGATCCAGACTGTGCCAGGCAAGATCCGTGGATCAGACAACGCCAGCGGGAAGAACCGACCTCTGCTAAGCCCTGGAACATAAAGGGGATCGTTGTAGGGACACCCTTGTTACTGTCAACATTGTTCTAATTAGAAAAGAAATAGACATAATGTAGTGAAGTCGCGCTGCAAGAGTTATAGTGCATTGAAACCAACTTTGCTATTATTGTATATTGAATATTGTACTTTGCAAATAACCTGTTCCCCACAATTTACTTTCTGTACAAATGATGCTGTACAATTTTTACAATTCTGACCACTGTCCCTTTATGAGGTTATAACTCTGGAATGCTTTAACAGATCCTGATGATTCTAACATTGTTTTCTCATGACATATTGTACTTCATGATAGTGGTAAAATTTCTTTGATATTACTTGCATTTACTTGTGAAAAAAATCGAAATTTGGCAAAAATTTTGAAAATTTTGCAATTATCCAAATTTGAATTTTTATGCCCTTAAATCACAGAAATATGTCACACAAAAAACTTAATAAGTAACATTTCCCACATGTCTACTTTACATCAGCATAATTTTGGAACCAACATTTTTTTTTGTTAGGGAGTTATAAGGGTTAAAAGTTGACCAGCAATTTCTCATTTTTTTCAACACCATTTTTTTTTAGGGACCACATCACATTTGAAGTCACTTTGAGGGGTCTATATGATAGAAAATAACCAAGTGTGACATCATTCTAAAAACTGCACCCCTAAAGGTGCTCAAAACCACATTCAAGAAGTTTATTAACCCTTCAGGTGTTTCACAGGAATTTTTGGAATGTTTAAAAAAAATAAACATTTAACTTTTTTTCACAAAAATTTAATTCAGCTCCAATTTGTTTTATTTTCCCAAGGGTAACAGGAGAAATTGGACCCCAAAGGTTGTTGTACAATTTGTCGTGAGTACGCTGTTACCCCATATGTGGGGGTAAACCACTATTTGGGCGCATGGCAGAGCTCGGAAGGGAAGGAGCGCCGTTTGAATTTTCAATGCAAAGCGGGAATAGATTTTACGCCAATGAGAGAGCGCAGCAGGACGTGTGCTCAAAGGGATGCCGTGGCCAAAATACTGGGACCAGTCCAATGGACTGCGGTGCAGCCATAAGTGAGATCCAGACTGTGCCAGGCAAGATCCGTGGATCAGACCACGCCAGCGGGAAGAACCGACCTCTGCTAAGCCCGGGAACATAAAGGGGATCATTGTAGGGACACCCTTGTTACTGTCAACATTGTTCTAATTAGAAAAGAAATAGACATAATGTAGTGAAGTCGCGCTGCAAGAGTTATAGTGCATTGAAACCAACTTTGCTATTATTGTATATTGAATATTGTACTTTGCAAATAACCTGTTCCCCACAATTTACTTTCTGTTCAAATCATGCCCTGCCTATATTTTCACCTAGAAAAAGATTAGTTAAAGGGATCCTGTTACCCCCAAAATCGAAGGTGAGCTAAGCCCACCAGCATCAGGCGCTTATCTACAGCATTCTTGAATGCTGTAATTAAGCCTCCGATGTATCCTGAAAGATGAGAAAAAGAGGTTAGATTATACTCACCCAGGGGTGGTTCTGGTCCGGTTCTGGTCCGATGGGCGTCACGGTCCGGTCCAGGGCCTCCCATCTTCTTATGATGACGTCCTCTTCTTGTATTTAAGCTGCGGGAAAGGTCAGAGAGGCCCGGCGCCTGCGCACTGCAGTACTTTGCTCTGCCCTCAACAGGGCAGACAAAGTACACCTGCGCCGCAGCTGCAGCATGAATACAAGAAGAGGACATCATCGTAAGAAGATGGGAAGCCCCGAATCAGACCGAGATGCCCATCGGACCAGAACCGGACTGGGACCGCCCCTGGGTGAGTATAATCTAACCTCTTTTTCTCATCTTTTAGGATACATCGGGGGCTTATCTACAGCATTACAGAATGCTGTAGATAAGCCCCTGATGCTGGTGGGCTTAGCTCACCTTTGATTTTGGGGGTGACAGGTTCCCTTTAAGTTGATTGCTTCTGCCTTGTCATTGTCTGCAGGTTGCATCCAGTGACCTGCAGTGCTAACATGACTTCTGGCCAAGTTTTTATCACAACTAGAACTTACGTGTCCTTGCTCATGTCAATTGTATAGAGCTGGGAGTACGAGGATTCACAAGTCTGCATTCATAGTGACTGTAGACTTTCATGCCAAACTTGTAAAACCTCTTTATCTTGTATAAATACATACAAAGTTGTTTCATGTTAAACCTCCTTAAATCACAAGAGGGCACTCTGTCCATCTGGAGAAGAAAGGGTTAAATCTCCAGAGGAGCGAAACCTTTTTTTACCATGAGAACTATTAATCTGTGGCATAGTCTACCTCTGGTCAGACTCACAGCGGGAACCGTCAATGGTTGCAACAAGAGCTTAGATGCTTTTTAGAAAAAATATCATAAACAGTTTTTAAGGTTGAAGGTAGACGTAAAGGGGTTTTCCCATGAACAAAAATTAATTTTAATTAATACATTTTGGAATAATAATAACTTCCACAATTGGTTCTGTTTAAATAAAATGTCCCTGTGCTGAGATAATCTTATAAATGTGCCCCTGCTGTGTACTGTGTAATGGCTGTGTCTGACCATACAGGGACATGGTCTGATCATACCCTCCTGGGCGGGGCTGGGAAGCAAAGAAGTACACAGACATTACAGTATGGGATCGCGTCTGATTTTTTTTGTGAGGTAAAACATTTCACTGTCTGTTTTTAAACAATAATTTAGCTCAAATAAAGAATCTCAGCCTTTTCTTTGTCCTCTATAATTATCTTGTTCTTCTTATCTTTTAAGGGGCCGATACCATCTGGTTTTTTTTGTTTTTGGCACTGATGTATTTATAAAATCTTTTGAGATTTATTTTAATGTTGTTGGTGATTTTTTACTTTGTAGATAGCTTTGCTAGCTTGATTTCTTTTTTACATTTCTTATTTAGATCTTTATACTACTGAAATCCTATTTCTGTATTCTCGGCCAACAGGATTTTTAATTCCCTTTGTTTTTGTCTTATTAATCTTTCCACTGTCTTATTTATCCATAATGGTTTATTTTTATTCCTTGACATTTTATTACCAGAGGGTATAAATTTCCTACAGGATTCTAGTAGTATTTCCTTTAACATGCCAAATTTATGTTCGGTATTCCCAGTTACCATGACATAGTCCCAATCTACAAGATAAAGATCTTCCTTTCATTTGTTGAAATCCACTTTTCTAAAGTTGCAGGTTTTTGCATTTCCCCTTTTGAATGATTCATTGAAAATACATTGAAACTTACCATATTACGGTCACTGCTTCCCGCATGCTCCTTGACCTGTAGATCAGAAATTGTGCCTGGTCTTTCTTGACCATACCAGATTCAGCAGATTACCTCCCCTGGTTGGTTCATCTACCAGCTGAAAGAGGTAATTTTCTTGAATTGTGGAAAAAAACTTGCAGCTTTTAACACAACCAGAAGATTCTATGTCCCAGTGAATGTCTGGATAGTTAAAATCCTTCATTATAAGAACCCTATTGTTATTTGCTGCCTTTTTAATTTGTTGCAGCATTTCCTCCTCTACCTGTTCAGCTATATTAGGAGGCTTGTAGCAAACTCCAAGTAGCAGCTTTTCATTATTGCCATCCCCATATACATTTACCCATACTGACTCTACATTGTCGCAACTCCCCCCAATGTCATCATTGAGCACAGGTTTTACTTTGGAATGTTGCGGAAAATTCTCACTTCTCCAATTGTTTTGTCTTTCCTGTCCTTTCTAAATGTAGTGTAACACTCTATGTTTGTTACCCAGTCATGGCTCTCATCAAGCCAGGTTTCCGTAATGCCCATCACATCGTATTCTGGGACCAACATAAGAGTCTCCAGTTCATTCATTTTGTGTGCGAGACTTCTCGCATTTGTCAGCAGACATTTAATACTATTAACACATTTGTTATTCCTACTCAGTCCCTTACTTTCCTTGCATTTCCCAGCCCCCCTAAATCCTCATTGACCCCTACTGTCTAACTTTCTCTGCCTACTATATCCATCCCTTATTAGCATAACTTCCCTCGCCTCAGATCCTAGTTTAAACGCTCCTCCATCCATCTGACCATTTTTTCCCCAAGAACAGCTGCTTCCTCCCCATTGAGGTGCAGCCCATCCCTACAATAGAGCCTGTAGCCGACAGAGAAGTTGGCCCAGTTCTCCTAGAACCCAAACCTATCCTTCCTGCACCAATTTCTAAGCCATTTAACTGTCTTCCTAAGCTCCCGTTGTCTTTCTAGTGACGCTTGTGGCACCACCAGTATTTCCAAAAACACCACCTTGGAGATCCAGGACTTTAGCTTCTCTCCAAGTACCCTGTAATCACTTTTAAGGATCTTCTACTTCGCTCTAGTGGTTGTCACTGCTGGGTTTTTCCCAGCTCACCCAGCAATCTGCCTATCTAATATGCAATATGTCGAACCCGAGCGCCTGGCAGACAACACACTGTTCAGCATTCACAGTCTCGGTGGCAGATGACTTTGTCTGTCAGTGTCTGCCCAATTATAGAGTCACCTACCACCAACATCTATCTGGCCTTTGCTGCACTCCTATTTCCCTCCTTCCCACAGCAGTTGTTTTCCTGGTCCTGCTATAGTAATTCCAGTTCTGGGCCTGCACTACTAATATCAACTAAATAGGCATATTTGCTAGGTTCTGCCACATCAGTACTGAGCTCCCTGGCACTTTTCCCCCTATCCCTTCTTGTAACTGTCACCCAGCTACATACTTCTGAGTCCTGATCTTTCCCACCTCCCTCCTCCATGTCTCTGGCCACAGCCAGTGCATTTTCAGTGAGCTCTAAACTCCTGAGTGTTGTAAGCTGCAAATTTAGATCCATTACCTGGGCTTCCAAACATGTAACATGCTGACATCGAGCACAGATATATTCACCCTCAAATCACTGTTCAAGGCATACATACATCTCACAAGATGCACACCTGGTAGCTTTGTCCATGGAGCACATATTAAATGGGGATAAACAATACAGATAAAAGATAAAATCAGGGAAAACAATGGAAAGCTAGTACAGAAAACACCAAACTATATTCTTGTGTTAAACTGTGAAATTGCATTTAAAGGGAACCTGTCACCCCCAAAATAGAAGGTGAGCTAAGCCCACCAGCATCAGGGGCTTATCTACAGCATTCTGTAATACATTCTGTAATGCTGTAGCTAAGTCCCCGATGTAACCTGAAAGATGAGAAAAACAGGTTAGATTATACTCACCCAAGGGCGGTCCCGGTACGATGGGCGTTGTGGTCCGGTCCGGGGCCTCCCATCTTCTTACGATGACGTCCTCTTCTTGTATTCACGCTCCGGCTCCAGCATACTTTGTCTGCCCTGTTGAGGGCAGAGCAAAGTACTGCAGTGCGCAGGCGCTGGGCCTCTCTGACCTTTCCCGGCACCTGCGCACTGCAGTACTTTGCTCTGCCCTCAACAGGGAGATAAAGTATGCTGGAGCCGGAATGTGAATACAAGAAGAGGACGTCATCGTAAGAAGATGGGAGGCCCCGGACCGGACCACGATGCCTATCGGACAGGTTTGCAGGGGGACCGCCCCTGGGTGAGTATAATCTAACCTCTTTTTCTCATCTTTCAGGATACATCGGGGGTTTATCTACAGCATTCCAGAATGCTGTAGATAAGCCCCTGATGCTGGTGTGCTTAGCTCATCTTTGATTTTGGGGGCGACAGGTTCCCTTTAACTATGCACTTATCTGCCTCCTTGGCACTTCAATGCAGCCTCTGCTTCACTCAACAGCCTCGCTTAGACTCACTGGAATTTGTAGTCCTCCAGACAGCACAGGCGAGTCTGCAAGAAGCTTCTAGAACACTTAGCACAAATACACGGGGTCACATGGACCAATCACAGGCCTACCACTTTTTCTTTTTCCTTTACAAAACTTTTATCTCGCCAACAGACAAAATACAGATAAAAACATTTTATTTAAACACGTTCAATTTTAGAAATTATTATTATTCCAAGATCTATTGATTAAAATAAATTCCTTCAAGTCCATCGACTTCCACCTACTGTATAGCTTAACATGTTGATCCAGAGGAAGATGAAAATCCCATGAGCTTATGAAAATGTATAGAATTCTTGTTCTGAAAGTTGATCCAGTCAATTGATACTTGGGATAAGGAGGAACAAAAATTACTTTTTAGGGTGGACAATGCAATATGGATCTACCAATACCCCGTTATTTTATAATTTCCTGCTCCCTTGACTTGATTTTAACCATACTATGTAACTATGTAATATCCATAAGCAGCTACCGGATAAGGTAATTATATTTTATATATATATTTGATGTAAAATTGAGGGACTCTGTAGAGATGTAAAATATATTATCTTGGTCCGCAGAAACAAACAGGAGAGGTGCCTTTTTTTTTTTACACCCAGCACCTGCCATTAACAACAGCGACCAGAGCTTGCTCCAATCACTGCTGTTGAGACCATTAAATTCTGCAGTTAATTACTCACAAGTAGTGTTGAGCGATACTTTCCGATATCGGAAAGTATCGGTATCGGAAAGTATCGGCCGATACCGTCACAGTATCGGAATCCAATCCGATACCGATACCCGATCCCAATGCAAGTCAATGGGACGAAAATATCGGAATTAAAATAAACCCTTTATACACTTGTAGGTTCATTCTACATGAAGGAAAACAACTAAGAATATTGTAGGATGTATTGGGGGACGTGGCGGAGATATTAAAGGGACAGAGGTTTAGCCCAATGTAATAGAATAGCAGGATTTTTTATTTTTTTTTATGAAGTTCGGCGTTAGAAAGAATTTGACTATTTTTTTTTTTTTTTTTTTATGTCAGATATTGATGTTTCACTACTTCCACGCCCTTCACCTTCTTTTTTACTTCTCCCACGCTTTCTTCTTAATTATCCTCATCATCAGCTTCTTTGACATCAACTTCTTCACCTTATTCATCTTCTTCTTCATCTTCTGCCTATTATTTTTTGGGTTACATTGTTCATATTCTTTTTATTTTACTATTATCTTCATCATATTCAACTTCTTCATCATATTCTTATTTGTGACAGGCATTCCCGTAGTTGTTATCTATAAAAGTTTGAAGATTACACCTTCCGTTCTGCCTGTCACAAAACAGTTACATTTGTCCGCGTTCAGTTTGGCCTGCAGCATCAGGCTTTATCCAGGGGCACCACGAGGAGGAACGGACTCACCCCCATACACTGCTTAGTCTTCTTCTGCTTATAATTTACATAATATTTTTTGCTCTGATATTTTGTGTTATGCTTAATGTCCTTCTGCTCTTTGTTCTGCAGCCTCTTGTTCTTCTGCTTCTCGGTCTTCCAGGTCGTCGTCGTCTCCAGGGTCGTCGTCTCCGGGGTCGTCGTCATCGGGGTGGTCTTCAGGGTCGTCGTCTCCGGGGTCGTCGTCATCGGGGTGGTCTTCGGGGTCATCGTCTCCAGGGTCGTCGTCATCACGGTGGTTGTCGTCTCTGGTGTCGTCGTCATCTTAGGGGTGGTCTTCTGGGTCATTGTGTTTAGTCTCTTGAACTTGGAAATGTAGCAGAAGGTACAAGAAGGCTGAGAAAATGCCGAGAACCAGCTGATGGAACTGGAACTCGGATGGCTACCCGAAGGTCCAAGAGCCAATGGAACTACCGAGGACCAGCTGACGTTACTGGAACCCGGTTACTAAGCAGGAGGTACCTGTGCTGAAAGCACTACCAAGGACCACCTGACGTTGGTGGAACTCGGATACCCAGAGGGAGGCACCTAAGCCAAAGGCTCTGCCCGGAACCAGCTGACGGTACTGGAACCAGGATGGGGAGCAGAAGGTACAAGAGCAAAAGACACTGCCGAGAACCAGCTGACGGTGCTGGAACCCGGATGGGTAGCCGAAGGTCCAAGAGCCAATGGAACTACCGAGGACCAGCTGACGTTACTGGAACCCGGTTACTAAGCAGGAGGTACCCGTGCCTGAAAGCACTACCAAGGACCACCTGACGTTGGTGGAACTCGGATACCAAAGGGAGGCACCTAAGCCAAAGGCTCTGCCCGGAACCAGCTGACGGTACTGGAACCAGGATGGGGAGCAGAAGGTACAAGAGCAAGTGTCTGCGTGGCTTTTGCAGGACACGATGCCGGCTGCACAGCAGGGGAACAGCTGGCGGTGCTGGACCCCACTGACACATTGGCGAGGTGTTTTTCTCTGTGCAGCTAGCACATCTGGGCCCCAACTGGCGGTGTGTTAGAGCCCAGGGTCAGCAGGAGGAGGAGCAGGAGGAGGAGGAGCAGGGGGAGGGGAGTGTAGGCCGAAGCCTGCACTGGCGGCAGCTTTGGGTCTGTTGTGTCTGCGTGGCTTTTGCAGGACACGTTGCCGGCTACACAGCAGGGGAACAGCTGGCGGTGCTGGACCCCACTGACACATTGGCGAGGTGTTTGGCTCTGTGCAGCCAGCACTTCCGGACAGCAACTAGCGTTGTTGGAGCCCGGGCTCTGCAGGTGGAGCAGAGTGTAGGCCGAAGCCTAATTGAACCGATTTCAAAAGTCACCTTTAACCCCCCCTCAGGGGTTACAAAGTAGAAGAGCCACAGCTTATGCAGCAGCAGTGCTGCGCAAGTCAAAGGTTGCTCTTGTAATTTTTCTCCTTGCACACGCTGAATGGAACACGTATAACATTCAGCCCTTTATACAGTCAAACTGTGTAATGGAGGCGAGAGTTCCCTTTGTAATGAGACGCAGCACAGGTGTCAAGAATCCCGCCTTGGTGCTGGGTGCAGCCTCCCGAGCGTTGTTATTTGCTGTACAGGAGTCTGCGCTGTCGTGTTATCCCCTGGCCTAGCGCCGTTAGCGCTGCCCATCTTCTGGCATCATGTAATGTCGGCCGGTGCGGTTCGCGATGCCCATGAATCCCAGCCCCGCAGTGTCTTAACATTGTTAAAACACTGCGGGGCTGGGATTCAGGGCCTGGCGCAGCACATATGTTGGCCTCTCACACTCGGGTCCTTACACCCGCTTCAGACTGTGCGGCGTCATCTGATCCCTTATCGCATGCCACGGCCATGAAGCCGCACAGTCCGAAGAAGGCGGAAGGAGAGGAGGGACAGGCGAACTGATGCACTGATCCTGCCCATGAATCACACCCTCGCAGTCCCAATAAATAAGACACCGAGGGGCGTTGTGTGGGTCAGGGCGGCCGCAGAGGCGCAGCCAGCCAAACAATGATGCCAGAAGACGGGCAGCGCTACCAAGGGGGTTGCAGCGTGTCATTACAAAGGAAAGTCACACCACCGGGACGGTTAAATGGTCACACAGAGGACACATTTCAGACGTGTTTTCAGTTCCACATGTGCGAGGAGAATACGTTTCTGAGCCACCTTGCACACATGCAGCATTACCGCTGTACAAGGTGGCTGGATAACGTAAAAACGCCTGGGGGAGGGGGGACAGGTTCCCTTCAATTTCAGTTCTTGTGTCTGCGTGGCTTTTGCAGGACACGTTGCCGGCTGCACAGCAGGGGAACAGCTGGCGGTGCTGGACCCCACTGACACATTGGCGAGGTGTTTTTCTCTGTGCAGCTAGCACATCTGGGCCCCAACTGGCGGTGTGTTAGAGCCCAGGGTCAGCAGGAGGAGGAGCAGGAGGAGGAGGAGCAGGGGGAGGGGAGTGTAGGCCGAAGCCTGCACTGGCGGCAGCTTTGGGTCTGTTGTGTCTGCGTGGCTTTTGCAGGACACGTTGCCGGCTACACAGCAGGGGAACAGCTGGCGGTGCTGGACCCCACTGACACATTGGCGAGGTGTTTGGCTCTGTGCAGCCAGCACTTCCGGACAGCAACTAGCGTTGTTGGAGCCCGGGCTCTGCAGGTGGAGCAGAGTGTAGGCCGAAGCCTAATTGAACCGATTTCAAAAGTCACCTTTAACCCCCCCTCAGGGGTTACAAAGTAGAAGAGCCACAGCTTATGCAGCAGCAGTGCTGCGCAAGTCAAAGGTTGCTCTTGTAATTTTTCTCCTTGCACACGCTGAATGGAACACGTATAACATTCAGCCCTTTATACAGTCAAACTGTGTAATGGAGGCGAGAGTTCCCTTTGTAATGAGATGCAGCACAGGTGTCAAGAATCCCACCTTGGTGCTGGGTGCAGCCTCCCGAGCGTTGTTATTTGCTGTACAGGAGTCTGCGCTGTCGTGTTATCCCCTGGCCTAGCGCCGTTAGCGCTGCCCATCTTCTGGCATCATGTAATGTCGGCCGGTGCGGTTCGCGATGCCCATGAATCCCAGCCCCGCAGTGTCTTAACATTGTTAAAACACTGCGGGGCTGGGATTCAGGGCCTGGCGCAGCACATATGTTGGCCTCTCACACTCGGGTCCTTACACCCGCTTCAGACTGTGCGGCGTCATCTGATCCCTTATCGCATGCCACGGCCATGAAGCCGCACAGTCCGAAGAAGGCGGAAGGAGAGGAGGGACAGGCGAACTGATGCACTGATCCTGCCCATGAATCACACCCTCGCAGTCCCAATAAATAAGACACCGAGGGGCGTTGTGTGGGTCAGGGCGGCCGCAGAGGCGCAGCCAGCCAAACAATGATGCCAGAAGACGGGCAGCGCTACCAAGGGGGTTGCAGCGTGTCATTACAAAGGAAAGTCACACCACCGGGACGGTTAAATGGTCACACAGAGGACACATTTCAGACGTGTTTTCAGTTCCACATGTGCGAGGAGAATACGTTTCTGAGCCACCTTGCACACATGCAGCATTACCGCTGTACAAGGTGGCTGGATAACGTAAAAACGCCTGGGGGAGGGGGGACAGGTTCCCTTCAATTTCAGTTCTTGTGTCTGCGTGGCTTTTGCAGGACACGTTGCCGGCTGCACAGCAGGGGAACAGCTGGCGGTGCTGGACCCCACTGACACATTGGCGAGGTGTTTTTCTCTGTGCAGCTAGCACATCTGGGCCCCAACTGGCGGTGTGTTAGAGCCCAGGGTCAGCAGGAGGAGGAGCAGGAGGAGGAGGAGCAGGGGGAGGGGAGTGTAGGCCGAAGCCTGCACTGGCGGCAGCTTTGGGTCTGTTGTGTCTGCGTGGCTTTTGCAGGACACGTTGCCGGCTACACAGCAGGGGAACAGCTGGCGGTGCTGGACCCCACTGACACATTGGCGAGGTGTTTGGCTCTGTGCAGCCAGCACTTCCGGACAGCAACTAGCGTTGTTGGAGCCCGGGCTCTGCAGGTGGAGCAGAGTGTAGGCCGAAGCCTAATTGAACCGATTTCAAAAGTCACCTTTAACCCCCCCTCAGGGGTTACAAAGTAGAAGAGCCACAGCTTATGCAGCAGCAGTGCTGCGCAAGTCAAAGGTTGCTCTTGTAATTTTTCTCCTTGCACACGCTGAATGGAACACGTATAACATTCAGCCCTTTATACAGTCAAACTGTGTAATGGAGGCGAGAGTTCCCTTTGTAATGAGACGCAGCACAGGTGTCAAGAATCCCACCTTGGTGCTGGGTGCAGCCTCCCGAGCGTTGTTATTTGCTGTACAGGAGTCTGCGCTGTCGTGTTATCCCCTGGCCTAGCGCCGTTAGCGCTGCCCATCTTCTGGCATCATGTAATGTCGGCCGGTGCGGTTCGCGATGCCCATGAATCCCAGCCCCGCAGTGTCTTAACATTGTTAAAACACTGCGGGGCTGGGATTCAGGGCCTGGCGCAGCACATATGTTGGCCTCTCACACTCGGGTCCTTACACCCGCTTCAGACTGTGCGGCGTCATCTGATCCCTTATCGCATGCCACGGCCATGAAGCCGCACAGTCCGAAGAAGGCGGAAGGAGAGGAGGGACAGGCGAACTGATGCACTGATCCTGCCCATGAATCACACCCTCGCAGTCCCAATAAATAAGACACCGAGGGGCGTTGTGTGGGTCAGGGCGGCCGCAGAGGCGCAGCCAGCCAAACAATGATGCCAGAAGACGGGCAGCGCTACCAAGGGGGTTGCAGCGTGTCATTACAAAGGAAAGTCACACCACCGGGACGGTTAAATGGTCACACAGAGGACACATTTCAGACGTGTTTTCAGTTCCACATGTGCGAGGAGAATACGTTTCTGAGCCACCTTGCACACATGCAGCATTACCGCTGTACAAGGTGGCTGGATAACGTAAAAACGCCTGGGGGAGGGGGGACAGGTTCCCTTCAATTTCAGTTCTTGTGTCTGCGTGGCTTTTGCAGGACACGTTGCCGGCTGCACAGCAGGGGAACAGCTGGCGGTGCTGGACCCCACTGACACATTGGCGAGGTGTTTTTCTCTGTGCAGCTAGCACATCTGGGCCCCAACTGGCGGTGTGTTAGAGCCCAGGGTCAGCAGGAGGAGGAGCAGGAGGAGGAGGAGCAGGGGGAGGGGAGTGTAGGCCGAAGCCTGCACTGGCGGCAGCTTTGGGTCTGTTGTGTCTGCGTGGCTTTTGCAGGACACGTTGCCGGCTACACAGCAGGGGAACAGCTGGCGGTGCTGGACCCCACTGACACATTGGCGAGGTGTTTGGCTCTGTGCAGCCAGCACTTCCGGACAGCAACTAGCGTTGTTGGAGCCCGGGCTCTGCAGGTGGAGCAGAGTGTAGGCCGAAGCCTAATTGAACCGATTTCAAAAGTCACCTTTAACCCCCCCTCAGGGGTTACAAAGTAGAAGAGCCACAGCTTATGCAGCAGCAGTGCTGCGCAAGTCAAAGGTTGCTCTTGTAATTTTTCTCCTTGCACACGCTGAATGGAACACGTATAACATTCAGCCCTTTATACAGTCAAACTGTGTAATGGAGGCGAGAGTTCCCTTTGTAATGAGACGCAGCACAGGTGTCAAGAATCCCACCTTGGTGCTGGGTGCAGCCTCCCGAGCGTTGTTATTTGCTGTACAGGAGTCTGCGCTGTCGTGTTATCCCCTGGCCTAGCGCCGTTAGCGCTGCCCATCTTCTGGCATCATGTAATGTCGGCCGGTGCGGTTCGCGATGCCCATGAATCCCAGCCCCGCAGTGTCTTAACATTGTTAAAACACTGCGGGGCTGGGATTCAGGGCCTGGCGCAGCACATATGTTGGCCTCTCACACTCGGGTCCTTACACCCGCTTCAGACTGTGCGGCGTCATCTGATCCCTTATCGCATGCCACGGCCATGAAGCCGCACAGTCCGAAGAAGGCGGAAGGAGAGGAGGGACAGGCGAACTGATGCACTGATCCTGCCCATGAATCACACCCTCGCAGTCCCAATAAATAAGACACCGAGGGGCGTTGTGTGGGTTAGGGCGGCCGCAGAGGCGCAGCCAGCCAAACAATGATGCCAGAAGACGGGCAGCGCTACCAAGGGGGTTGCAGCGTGTCATTACAAAGGAAAGTCACACCACCGGGACGGTTAAATGGTCACACAGAGGACACATTTCAGACGTGTTTTCAGTTCCACATGTGCGAGGAGAATACGTTTCTGAGCCACCTTGCACACATGCAGCATTACCGCTGTACAAGGTGGCTGGATAACGTAAAAACGCCTGGGGGAGGGGGGACAGGTTCCCTTCAATTTCAGTTCTTGTGTCTGCGTGGCTTTTGCAGGACACGTTGCCGGCTGCACAGCAGGGGAACAGCTGGCGGTGCTGGACCCCACTGACACATTGGCGAGGTGTTTTTCTCTGTGCAGCTAGCACATCTGGGCCCCAACTGGCGGTGTGTTAGAGCCCAGGGTCAGCAGGAGGAGGAGCAGGAGGAGGAGGAGCAGGGGGAGGGGAGTGTAGGCCGAAGCCTGCACTGGCGGCAGCTTTGGGTCTGTTGTGTCTGCGTGGCTTTTGCAGGACACGTTGCCGGCTACACAGCAGGGGAACAGCTGGCGGTGCTGGACCCCACTGACACATTGGCGAGGTGTTTGGCTCTGTGCAGCCAGCACTTCCGGACAGCAACTAGCGTTGTTGGAGCCCGGGCTCTGCAGGTGGAGCAGAGTGTAGGCCGAAGCCTAATTGAACCGATTTCAAAAGTCACCTTTAACCCCCCCTCAGGGGTTACAAAGTAGAAGAGCCACAGCTTATGCAGCAGCAGTGCTGCGCAAGTCAAAGGTTGCTCTTGTAATTTTTCTCCTTGCACACGCTGAATGGAACACGTATAACATTCAGCCCTTTATACAGTCAAACTGTGTAATGGAGGCGAGAGTTCCCTTTGTAATGAGACGCAGCACAGGTGTCAAGAATCCCACCTTGGTGCTGGGTGCAGCCTCCCGAGCGTTGTTATTTGCTGTACAGGAGTCTGCGCTGTCGTGTTATCCCCTGGCCTAGCGCCGTTAGCGCTGCCCATCTTCTGGCATCATGTAATGTCGGCCGGTGCGGTTCGCGATGCCCATGAATCCCAGCCCCGCAGTGTCTTAACATTGTTAAAACACTGCGGGGCTGGGATTCAGGGCCTGGCGCAGCACATATGTTGGCCTCTCACACTCGGGTCCTTACACCCGCTTCAGACTGTGCGGCGTCATCTGATCCCTTATCGCATGCCACGGCCATGAAGCCGCACAGTCCGAAGAAGGCGGAAGGAGAGGAGGGACAGGCGAACTGATGCACTGATCCTGCCCATGAATCACACCCTCGCAGTCCCAATAAATAAGACACCGAGGGGCGTTGTGTGGGTCAGGGCGGCCGCAGAGGCGCAGCCAGCCAAACAATGATGCCAGAAGACGGGCAGCGCTACCAAGGGGGTTGCAGCGTGTCATTACAAAGGAAAGTCACACCACCGGGACGGTTAAATGGTCACACAGAGGACACATTTCAGACGTGTTTTCAGTTCCACATGTGCGAGGAGAATACGTTTCTGAGCCACCTTGCACACATGCAGCATTACCGCTGTACAAGGTGGCTGGATAACGTAAAAACGCCTGGGGGAGGGGGGACAGGTTCCCTTCAATTTCAGTTCTTGTGTCTGCGTGGCTTTTGCAGGACACGTTGCCGGCTGCACAGCAGGGGAACAGCTGGCGGTGCTGGACCCCACTGACACATTGGCGAGGTGTTTTTCTCTGTGCAGCTAGCACATCTGGGCCCCAACTGGCGGTGTGTTAGAGCCCAGGGTCAGCAGGAGGAGGAGCAGGAGGAGGAGGAGCAGGGGGAGGGGAGTGTAGGCCGAAGCCTGCACTGGCGGCAGCTTTGGGTCTGTTGTGTCTGCGTGGCTTTTGCAGGACACGTTGCCGGCTACACAGCAGGGGAACAGCTGGCGGTGCTGGACCCCACTGACACATTGGCGAGGTGTTTGGCTCTGTGCAGCCAGCACTTCCGGACAGCAACTAGCGTTGTTGGAGCCCGGGCTCTGCAGGTGGAGCAGAGTGTAGGCCGAAGCCTAATTGAACCGATTTCAAAAGTCACCTTTAACCCCCCCTCAGGGGTTACAAAGTAGAAGAGCCACAGCTTATGCAGCAGCAGTGCTGCGCAAGTCAAAGGTTGCTCTTGTAAT
Organism: Ranitomeya variabilis; assembly: GCF_051348905.1. NCBI lineage: Eukaryota > Metazoa > Chordata > Amphibia > Anura > Dendrobatidae > Ranitomeya > Ranitomeya variabilis. The sequence goes on along the minus strand of NC_135234.1, from coordinate 757,206,165 downwards.
TTTTCTCCTTGCACACGCTGAATGGAACACGTATAACATTCAGCCCTTTATACAGTCAAACTGTGTAATGGAGGCGAGAGTTCCCTTTGTAATGAGACGCAGCACAGGTGTCAAGAATCCCACCTTGGTGCTGGGTGCAGCCTCCCGAGCGTTGTTATTTGCTGTACAGGAGTCTGCGCTGTCGTGTTATCCCCTGGCCTAGCGCCGTTAGCGCTGCCCATCTTCTGGCATCATGTAATGTCGGCCGGTGCGGTTCGCGATGCCCATGAATCCCAGCCCCGCAGTGTCTTAACATTGTTAAAACACTGCGGGGCTGGGATTCAGGGCCTGGCGCAGCACATATGTTGGCCTCTCACACTCGGGTCCTTACACCCGCTTCAGACTGTGCGGCGTCATCTGATCCCTTATCGCATGCCACGGCCATGAAGCCGCACAGTCCGAAGAAGGCGGAAGGAGAGGAGGGACAGGCGAACTGATGCACTGATCCTGCCCATCAATCACACCCTCGCAGTCCCATTAAATAAGACAACGAGGGCTGTTGTGTGGGTCAGGGCGGCCGCAGAGGCGCAGCCAGCCAAACAATGATGCCAGAAGACGGGCAGCGTTACCAAGGAGCTTGTTGCGTGTGTCAATACAAAGTCAAATCACACCTGAGGGACGTTTTAATGGTCACAGAGGACACATTTTAGACGTGTTCACTTCAACATGGGCAAGGAGAATAAGTTTCTGAGCCACCTTGAACACATGCAGCATTACTGCTGTTCAAGGTAGCTGTAAAACATAGAAACACCTGGGGGAGGGGGGACAGGTTCCCTTCAATTTCAGTTCTTGTGTCTGCGTGGCGGTCGCAGGACACGTTGCCGGCTACACAGCAGGGGAACAGCTGGCGGTGCTGAACCCCACTGACACATTGGCTGGTGTTTTTCTCTGTGCAGCTAGCACATCTGGGCAAAAACTGGCGGTGTTAGAGCCCAGGGTCAGCAGGAGGAGCAGGGGGAGCGGAGTGTAGGCCGAAGCCTGCACTCGAGCAAGTTGAAAGGAAACCTTTAACACCCCCCCCCCCCCCCCAGGCGTTTGTAGCTGAAAGAGCCATTGTGTACAGCACTAATGCTGGAAAAGGTAAACTTAGCTCTTTTAATTATGGTCCTTGTACATGCGGAACCTAACATTTATGAAATGTGTCTCCTCACAGCGTTAAACCGTCCGGTAGGTGGAACTTTCCTTTGTCGTGTGACGCAGCACAGCCATCATTTTTACCCCCTTGGCGCCGTGCGCCGCCTCCTCAGCGTTGTTTGAATCTGTCCCGGAGCCTGCGCTGTTAGGTTAGCCCTTGGCCATGCACACATGTTGCGCTGCCCGTCTTCTGACCTCATTTGGTGTCAGGCTGGCTGCGCCTGTGCGGGTGCGCTGGCCGAGATCCCGCCTCGCAGTGTCGTCTAATGTAATCCCACCGCGGGCCTGTGATCCGTGCCCGTGCGCAGTGCATATCCTCTCCTCTCACTCCCCTCCCTACGGCTTTTTCAGACTGTGCGGTGTCACGGCCGTGGCATGCTATTAGGGACCAGCTGACATCGCACAGTCTGAAGAAGCCGTAGGGAGGGGAGTGAGAGGAGAGGATATGCACTGCGCACGGGCACGGATCACAGGCCCGCGGTGGGATTACATTAGACGACACTGCGAGGCGGGATCTCGGCCAGCGCACCCGCACAGGCGCAGCCAGCCTGACACCAAATGAGGTCAGAAGACGGGCAGCGCAACATGTGTGCATGGCCAAGGGCTAACCTAACAGCGCAGGCTCCGGGACAGATTCAAACAACGCTGAGGAGGGGGCGCACGGCGCCAAGGGGGTAAAAATGATGGCTGTGCTGCGTCACACGACAAAGGAAAGTTCCACCTACCGGACGGTTTAACGCTGTGTGGGGACACATTTCATAAGTGTTTGGTTCAGCATGTGCAAGGAGCATCACGAAAAGAGGCACTTTTTCCCTTTGCATCATTACTGCTGCACAAGGTGGCTCCTTCAGTAACAAACGCCTGGGGGGGGGGGGGGTCAGGTTCCCTTACATTTAACTTGTTGTGCCTGCGTGGCGGTCGCAGTACACGTTGCCGTATACACAGCAGGGGAACAGCTGGCGGTGCTGAACCCCACTAACACATTGGCGAGGTGTTTGGCTCTGTGCGTACAGCACTTCTGGACGGCAACTAGCGGTGTTGGAGCCCAGGGACAGGTGGAGGAGGAGGAGGTTGGAGGAGGTTGGAGGAGGTAGGAGGGATTGCCACACACACAGCAGGGGAACAGCTGACGTTACTGAACCCCAATAACAGAGGAGGGACTGTTGACTGTGCGTACAGCACTTCTGGACGGCAACTGGCGGTGTTGGAGCCCAGGGACAGGTGGAGGAGGAGGAGGTTGGAGGAGGTTGGAGGAGGTAGGAGGGATTGCCACACACACAGCAGGGGAACAGCTGACGTTACTGAACCCCAATAACAGAGGAGGGACTGTTGACTGTGCGTACAGCACTTCTGGACGGCAACTGGCGGTGTTGGAGCCCAGGGACAGGTGGAGGAGGAGGAGGTTGGAGGAGGTAGGAGGGATTGCCACACACACAGCAGGGGAACAGCTGACGTTACTGAACCCCAATAACAGAGGAGGGACTGTTGACTGTGCGTACAGCACTTCTGGACGGCAACTGGCGGTGTTGGAGCCCAGGGACAGGTGGAGGAGGAGGAGGTTGGAGGAGGTTGGAGGAGGTAGGAGGGATTGCCACACACACAGCAGGGGAACAGCTGACGTTACTGAACCCCAATAACAGAGGAGGGACTGTTGACTGTGCGTACAGCACTTCTGGACGGCAACTGGCGGTGTTGGAGCCCAGGGACAGGTGGAGGAGGAGGAGGTTGGAGGAGGTAGGAGGGATTGCCACACACACAGCAGGGGAACAGCTGACGTTACTGAACCCCAATAACAGAGGAGGGACTGTTGACTGTGCGTACAGCACTTCTGGACGGCAACTGGCGGTGTTGGAGCCCAGGGACAGGTGGAGGAGGAGGAGGTTGGAGGAGGTAGGAGGGATTGCCACACACACAGCAGGGGAACAGCTGACGTTACTGAACCCCAATAACAGAGGAGGGACTGTTGACTGTGCGTACAGCACTTCTGGACGGCAACTGGCGGTGTTGGAGCCCAGGGACAGGTGGAGGAGGAGGAGGTTGGAGGAGGTAGGAGGGATTGCCACACACACAGCAGGGGAACAGCTGACGTTACTGAACCCCAATAACAGAGGAGGGACTGTTGACTGTGCGTACAGCACTTCTGGACGGCAACTGGCGGTGTTGGAGCCCAGGGACAGGTGGAGGAGGAGGAGGTTGGAGGAGGTAGGAGGGATTGCCACACACACAGCAGGGGAACAGCTGACGTTACTGAACCCCAATAACAGAGGAGGGACTGTTGACTGTGCGTACAGCACTTCTGGACGGCAACTGGCGGTGTTGGAGCCCAGGGACAGGTGGAGGAGGAGGAGGTTGGAGGAGGTAGGAGGGATTGCCACACACACAGCAGGGGAACAGCTGACGTTACTGAACCCCAATAACAGAGGAGGGACTGTTGACTGTGCGTACAGCACTTCTGGACGGCAACTGGCGGTGTTGGAGCCCAGGGACAGGTGGAGGAGGAGGAGGTTGGAGGAGGTTGGAGGAGGTAGGAGGGATTGCCACACACACAGCAGGGGAACAGCTGACGTTACTGAACCCCAATAACAGAGGAGGGACTGTTGACTGTGCGTACAGCACTTCTGGACGGCAACTGGCGGTGTTGGAGCCCAGGGACAGGTGGAGGAGGAGGAGGTTGGAGGAGGTAGGAGGGATTGCCACACACACAGCAGGGGAACAGCTGACGTTACTGAACCCCAATAACAGAGGAGGGACTGTTGACTGTGCGTACAGCACTTCTGGACGGCAACTGGCGGTGTTGGAGCCCAGGGACAGGTGGAGGAGGAGGAGGTTGGAGGAGGTAGGAGGGATTGCCACACACACAGCAGGGGAACAGCTGACGTTACTGAACCCCAATAACAGAGGAGGGACTGTTGACTGTGCGTACAGCACTTCTGGACGGCAACTGGCGTTGTTGGAGCCCAGGGACAGGTGGAGGAGGAGGAGGTTGGAGGAGGTAGGAGGGATTGCCACACACACAGCAGGGGAACAGCTGACGTTACTGAACCCCAATAACAGAGGAGGGACTGTTGACTGTGCGTACAGCACTTCTGGACGGCAACTGGCGTTGTTGGAGCCCAGGGACAGGTGGAGGAGGAGGAGGTTGGAGGAGGTAGGAGGGATTGCCACACACACAGCAGGGGAACAGCTGACGTTACTGAACCCCAATAACAGAGGAGCGACTGTTGACTGTGCGTACAGCACTTCTGGACGGCAACTGGCGGTGTTGGAGCCCAGGGACAGGTGGAAAAGCAGAGGAACACAATGTAGGCCGAAGCCTGAGAAAGTCGAAAGGGAACCTTTAACCCCCCCCCCCAAGGCGTTTGTAGCTGAAAGAGCCAGCTTGTGCAGCACAAAAGATGCAAAAGGAAAAGGTGGCTCTTTTCATCATGCTCCTTGCAAACACAGAACTAAACACTTTTAAAATGTGTCCCCTGAAGCCGTGAAACCGTCCCGGAGGTGGGACTTTCCTTCGTAATATGACGCAGCACAGCCATCATTACTACCCCCCCGCCGCCGTGCCCCGGCTCCTCAGCGTTGTTTGATTCCGTCCCGGAGCCTGCGCTGTTATGTTATCCCGTGGCCAGGCACACTTAGCGCTGCCCATCTTCTGACATCATTTGATGTCAGGCTGGCTGCGCCTGTGCGGCCGCGCTGGCCGAGAGCCCGCCTCGCAGTGTCTTCTGATGTAATCCCACTGGGGGCCTGGGATCCATGGCCATGCGCAGTGCATATCCTCGCCTCTCACTCCCCTCCCTACGGCTTCTTTTTCAGACTGTGCGGTGTCACGGCCGTGGCATGCTATTAGGGACCAGCTGACACCGAACAGTCTGAAGAAGCCATAGGGAGATGAGTGAGAGGTGGAGGTTCAGATATGCACTGCGCATGTCCATAGATCCCAGGCCCCCAGTGGGATTAAATCAGAAGACACTGCGAGGCGGGCTCTCGGCCAGCGTGGCCGCACAGGCGCAGCCAGCCTGACACCAAATGATGCCAGAAGACGGGCAGCGCTAAGTGTGCCTGGCCACGGGATAACATAACAGCGCAGGCTACGGGACGGAATCAAACAACGCTGAGGAGCCGGGGCGCGTCGGCGGGGGGGTAGTAATGATGGCTGTGCTGCGTCATATTACGAAGGAAAGTCCCACCTCCGGGACGGTTTTACGGTATCAGTGGACACAATTTTATAAGTGTTAAGTTTTGCGTGTGCAAGGAGCAAAACCAAAATAGCTACCTTTTTCCTTGTGCAGCATTACTGCTGCACAAGGTGGCTCTTTCAGTAACAAACGCCTTGGGGGGGGGGGGGGGACAGATTCCCTTACATTTCAGTTGTTGTGTCAGCGTGGCGGTCGCATGACACATTGCCGGCTACACAGCTGGGGATCAGCTGACGTTACTGAAACCCAACACTGGGTCGTATGTTTTGACTGTGCAGACGGCACATCTGAGCCTCAACTGGCGGTGTTGGAGCCCAGGAATTTAAGTTCAGGTGGTAGAAAGATGAACACAACAGGAGACCTGGATAACGTATACAGTGACCTAATTATTTAATCAGGAGGAGGAGTGGCAAATTCCTGCGAGATCCAGGCCTTGTTCATTTTCAGGAAAGTAAGCCGGTCAACGTTATCGGAGGATAGTCGCATGCGACGGTCAGTTAGTACACCACCTGCAGCACTAAAGACACGTTCCGATAATACACTGGCCGCAGGGCAAGACAGCACCTCCAATGCATACTGGCTTAGCTCTGGCCATGTATCCAGCTTTGAGACCCAAAACTTGAAAGGGGAAGAGCCGTCTGGGAGTACAGCAAGAGGGCAAGACATGTAGTCTGTCACCATCTGACGGAACCGTTGCCTCCTGCTGACTGGAGCCGTCTGTGATGGTGTAGACTTTTGTGGCGGGCACAGAAAACTGTGCCACAGTTGGGCCATACTGGTCTTGCCTTGGGCAGAGGCACTGCTTCTGCTCCCTCTTTGTGCAGAGCCTCCACCACTGCCTGGACGCACTGAGCTGCTTTGGAATGCACTAGCAGCACTTCTCTCAGTTGGAATGGAGAAGATGATGGAACTGACCAGTGTGTCTTGGTACTCCCGCATTTTTCGCTCCCGGTTCAACGGTGTGATGAGGCTTTCTACGTTGTCCCGGTAGCGAGGATCGAGGAGGGTGAACACCCAATAATCAGACATGTTGAGAATGTGGGCGATGCGGCGGTCGTTTCTCAGGCACTGCAGCATGTAATCCACCATGTGCTGCAGACTGCCAACTGCCCAAGAAACGCTGTCCCCAGCTGGAGGCGTGATCTCTGCCCGCTCGTCATCACCCCACCCTCGCTGTACAGACTGAGTACTGGACAATTCGGGAACTCCCTCCTCTGGACGGATGTCTTCCTCCTCCATTGACTCCTCCTCATCCTCCTCACAAACTGTCCCCTGCCTACGCGTTTGTGAGGAACCACGTGGCGCTGACTGTCCAGAAGATGATGGAAGTGGTGAATCCTCATCCTCCACCTCTTCCACAACATCATCCCTTAGCGCTTGCAGTGATTTTTCAAGCAGGCAGATAAGGGGGACAGTCATGCTGACTAGTGCATCATCTGCACTCGCCATCCGCGTGGAATAATCAAAGGGACGCAAAACCTGGCAGACATCCTTCATAGTGGCCCACTCTGTGGTTGTGAAGTCTGTACGGCGCTGACTGCGACTTTTTTGCGCCTGATACAGCTGGTACTCCATTACAGCTTGCTGCTGCTCACACAACCGCTCCAACATATGTAACGTGGAATTCCACCTGGTAGGTAGGTCACATATGATGCGATGTTCCGGCAGGCGGTGTCGGCGCTGCAGAGCCGCAATGCGCGCTTTTGCCGTGCTGGAACGCCGCAAGTGAGCACACTCTAGGCGGACCTTGTGCAGCAGTGCATCAAGATCCGGATAGTCCCTCAAAAAACTCTGCACGACCAAATTGAGCACATGTGCCAGACATGGGATGTGAGTGAGGTTGCCGAGGCCCAGGGCTGCCACCAGATTTCGGCCATTATCACACACTACCATGCCTGGCTGGAGATTCGCTGGCTCAAACCACACATCGCTCTCCTGCTTGATGGCATTCCAGAGCTCCTGCGCTGTGTGGCTACGATTCCCCAAAAAAATTAATTTCAAGACGGCCTGTTGAAGTTTGGCCACGGCTGTGCTCATGTCGGTCGTAACAGGTACACGTTCATCACGGGTCCATGTGGAGGTGGACTGTGACGGCTCCTGCAGCGATGATTCTGAGGAACTGGTGTAAGAGGAGGAGTCAATGCGTACAGAATGGATTCCTGCAATCCTTGGAGTGGGCAGGACACGTCCTGCGCCACTCGCACGGTCTGTACCCGGCTCAACTACATTAACCCAATGGGCAGTGAGGGAAAGGTATCGCCCCTGTCCATGTTGACTGGTCCACGCATCGGTGGTGAGGTGGACCTTGCTACTGACGGCGTTCAGTAGCGCGTGTTTTATGTGTCCCTCAACATGCTTGTGCAGGGCAGGGACGGCTTGCCTGCTGAAGTAAAAGCGGCTGGGCACACTGTACTGTGGGACTGCCAATGACATCAAGTCACGGAAGCTGTCAGTCTCCACCAGCCTGAATGACAGCATTTCCAGTGACAGAAGTTTGGCAATGCCTGCAGTCAGAGCCTGTGCTCGTGGGTGGTTTGACGAGAAAGGCCGCCTTTTCTCCCATGCCTGTACTACCGATGGCTGTAGACTGGGCTGGGAGTGTGTGGTTGACTGGGAAAGTGGTGCTGCGGGTGGAATGACAGCGGGTCTCTGGACAACAGGGCCAGAGGTTCTTCCACGGCGATCCTGGGAGGAAGCCGAACCAGCTGCGTGTGAGCTAGAGGAAGAGGCAACACGAGCTGAAGAGGTGGTAGCTGCCGCTGTTGGTTGGCCTAGCTCTTCAGTGTGTTTGTCTAACTCCGCCGGGTGCCTGTTGCGCACATGTTTCCACATGTTGGAGGTATTGAGGTTGGCGACTTTTTGACCTCTTTTGATTTTTTGATGACACACCTTGCATCTGACATAGCAAATGTCATCTGCAACTGTGTCAAAAAAGGACCAGGCACTGCAAGTCTTGGGAGCCCCCCTTTTGACTTTTGGAAGAGACATGCTCCTTACGGGTGCCAAAGCGGAGGCTGCAGGATCCGCAGTCTTCCCCCTCCCTCTCCCTCTTTGGGCCGTACGGGGAATCTCTTCCTCAGAGCTGCTCCCACCACCTTCCTGTCCCTGACGCCAAGATGGGTCAAGGACCTCATCATCTACACTACCCTCTGCCCCCAACTGCTCCTCCTGGGTAGTCTCAGCAGCAGAGCACGCACCAGTAAGTGGCACCTGAGTGTCATCATCAGCTGATGCGGCCTGCGAGGTGGTGACCGGAGCCACTGGCCCACCCGCCTCTTCAGAGGAAGACAGAAAAAGCGGTTGGGCATCACTGCACCCTGCCTCTTCTTCCATTTCTCCAATGCTGCTTGGCTGGCCCCCTGTTTCCAAGCCAAGAGATGATTCAGAGAACAGAAGTAGAGACTGCTCCTGTCCTGGGATCTCTGTCTGCCTGGGCAATTTTGCAGGTGGTGAAGAGACAGATGGCTGCTCTCCAGTGCTCTGTGTCTGAGAGGATGTGGCACTAATGGAAGTTGATGCATTAGCTGCCATCCATCCCACAACGGCTTCAATTTGGTCTTGACGCAGCAGCGGTGTACGGCGCTCGGCGACAAAGCTGCGCATGAACGACTGTTCCCTTGTGAAAGTGGGTGCTGATGACTCACCGGTGCCCGCAGCAGGCACAGAATCCCCACGTCCCCTCCCTGCTCCGCGCCCACGCCCACGCCCACGTGCCTTACTCACTGCCTTCTTCATCTTGGTTGACTGATAAAGATAAGCAGAAAAGTACTAACGGCTTTGTGTGCTTATTCCTGAGCAACTCCTCCTAACAGGTATAAGAAACACTAATTTTCTAAAGTGTGGACTAGACTTTAATATGAGCTAATGTGGCCTACACAAATGTAAAGTGGTGTAACTGGTGTGTTTGGTGAACTTTATTATTTATTTATTTTTTTTGGGGCTGAACTGACAACGGATAGAGCTGCAATCACACGGAGACCGTGCAGACAGCCGTAAACGGCGCTGCAAGGCCCAAAAACCCTCCTCTACTTTATCCTATGTAGTGTTTTTCCACAAATTAGCTGGAGACGGGTGGAAAGACACTAATAGGATTTTTTAAAATAAATTAGCAGCAGACTACACTACTTTGAAAAAAAAGAAAATTGATTTGGCGGTATGACGCAGTGAAAAACCCTGAGCTGCAGACAACCAGGCTACGGCTGCTCACAGACTACAGGGCGAGCTGCAGTCACACGGAGACCGTGCAGACAGCCGTAAACGGCGCTGCAAGGCCCAAAAACCCTCCTCTACTTTATCCTATGTAGTGTTTTTCCACAAATTAGCTGGAGACGGGTGGAAAGACACTAATAGGATTTTTTAAAATAAATTAGCAGCAGACTACACTACTTTGAAAAAAAAGAAAATTGATTTGGCGGTATGACGCAGTGAAAAACCCTGAGCTGCAGACAACCAGGCTACGGCTGCTCACAGACTACAGGGCGAGCTGCAGTCACACGGAGACCGTGCAGACAGCCGTAAACGGCGCTGCAAGGCCCAAAAACCCTCCTCTACTTTATCCTATGTAGTGTTTTTCCACAAATTAGCTGGAGACGGGTGGAAAGACACTAATAGGATTTTTTAAAATAAATTAGCAGCAGACTACACTACTTTGAAAAAAAAGAAAATTGATTTGGCGGTATGACGCAGTGAAAAACCCTGAGCTGGAGACAACCAGGCTATAGCTGCTCACAGATTACAGGGCGAGCTGCAGTCACACGGAGACCGTGCAGACAGCCGTAAACGGCGCTGCAAGGCCCAAAAACCCTCCTCTACTTTATCCTATGTAGTGTTTTTCCACAAATTAGCTGGAGACGGGTGGAAAGACACTAATAGGATTTTTTTGAATAAATTAGCAGCAGACTACACTACTTGAAAAAAAAAAAAAGAACAGTATGAGGCAATGAACCACCCTCCCTGAACTGAATACAACCAGCTATGGATGGCCTATGTGGCTGCACTCAGACTAGAGAGTGGGCTGCACTCACACACACACACACAGAGAGACCTTGCAGATCGCTGTGAAAACAGCGCTACAAGGCAAAAGGAAGGTGAATAGTAGGTGAACACAGCGGTTGCTAAATTAGCCTTTGGAAAGCACAAAGAAGCAAATCGCTATCTCTAAACTGTCCCTCAGTCAGCAAACAGCGTCCTGTCACTAACTGAATTCACAGCAGAGTGATCGCAAAATGGCGCCAGCGACTTTTAAACTGCATCATGACATCATTTCAGCAGCCAATCACAGCCTTGCCAGTAGTTTCATGCCCTCCATGCTAAACAGGATGTGCCCACACTTGGAATCTTTCTCATTGGCTGAATTTCTGAATTTTGAATCATTGAACTTCCGATTCCGGTATCCGATACGCGGCAAGTATCGGAATCCCGGTATCGGAATTCCGATACCGCTAGTATCGGCCGATACCCGATACTTGCGGTATCGGAATGCTCAACACTACTCACAAGCAACATATAAGGCTCATGATCCTGTCCAGACGTTTATTCGGTCACCCATCAGCCGACCTACAATAGAAACACGAGGTAACAATGGGTTATCTCTTACCAGCCTGCTGAAGGCTCATGTTGCTGCAATGTTAGTGCTGGGCTTTATATTAGACTGTGATTTTCACTAAATACAGAATTATTATTAAATCATAGTAGATAGTACAAGTAATCTGATGATCCCAGGCTCGAATTAGCTACAGGGAATAATTATTTAACCCCTTAACCCGAACAGTGGTTTGCACGTTAATGACCGGGCCAATTTTTACAATTCTGACCACTGTCCCTTTATGAGGTTATAACTCTGGAACGCTTCAACGGATCCTGATGATTCTGACAGTGTTTTCTCGAGACATATTGTACTTCATGATAGTGGTAAAATTTCTTTGCTATTACTTGCATTTATTTGTGAAAAAAATGGAATTTTGGGGAAAATTTTGAAAATTTCGCAATTTTCCAACTTTGAATTTCAATGCCCTTAAATCACAGAGGTATGTCACACAAAATACTTAATAGGTAACATTTTCCACATGTCTAATTTACATCAGCACAATTTTGGAACTAACATTTTTTTTGTTAGGAAGTTATAAGGGTTAAAAGTTGACCAGCAATTTTTACAACACCATTTTTTTTAGGGACCACATCACATTTGAAGTCATTTTGAGGGGTCTACTGTATATGATAGAAAATACCCAAGTGTGACACCATTCTAAAAACTGCACCTCTCAAGGTGCTCAAAACCACATTCAAGAAGTTTATTAACCCTTCAGGTTTTCCACAGGAATTTTTGGAATGTTTAATAAAAAATTAACATTTAACTTTTTTTCACAAAAAGATTTAATTCAGCTCCAATTAGTTTTATTTTACCAAGGGTAAAAAGGAGAAATTGGACACCAAAAGTTGTTGTACAATTTGTCGTGAGTACACTGATACCCTATATGTGGGGGTAAACCACTATTTGGGCGCATGGCAGAGCTCAGAAGGGAAGGAGCGCCGTTTGACTTTTCAATGCAAAATTGACTGGAATTGAGATCGGATGCCATGTCGTGTTTGGAGAGCCCCTGATGTGCCTAAACATTGAAACCCCCCACAAGTGACACCATTTTGGAAAGTAGACCTCCTAAGGAACTTATCTAGATGTGTGGTGAGCACTTTGACTAACCAAGTGTTTCACAGAAGTTTATAATGCAGAGCCGTAAAAATAAAAAATCATATTTTTTCACAAAAATGAATTTTTCGCCCCCAATTTTTTATTTTACCAAGGGTACCAGAAGAAATTAGACCACAAATGTTGTTGTGCAAATTGTCCTGAGTACGCTGATACCTCATATGTGGGGGTAAACCACTGTTTGGGCGCATGGCAGAGCTCGGAAGGGAAGGAGCTCCGTTTTAATTTTCAATGCAAAATTTACTGGAATTGAGATGGGACGCCATGTTGCTTTTGGAGAGCCCCTGATGTGTCTAAATAATGAAACCCCCCACAAGTGACACCATTTTGGAAAGTAGACCCCCTAAGGAACTTATCTAGATGTGTGGTGAGCACTTTGACCCACCAAGTGCTTTACAGAAGTTTACAATGTAGGGCCAAAAAAATAAAAAATAATATTTTTTCACAAAAATGAACTTTTCGCACCAAATTTTTTTCCCCAAGGGTACCAAAAGAAATTGGACCCCAAAAGTTGTTGTGCAATTTGTCCTGAGTACGCTGATACCTCATATGTGGGAGTAAACCACTGTTTGGGCGCATGGCAGAGCTCGGAAGGGAAGGAGCGCCATTTGGCTTTTCAATGCAAAATTGACTGGAATTGAGATGGGACGCCATGTCGCGTTTGGAGAGCCCCTGATGTGCCTAAACATTGAAACCCCCCACAAGTGACTCCATTTTGGAAAGTAGACCCCCTAAGGAACTAATCTAGATATGTTGAGAGAACTGTGAACCCCCAAGTGTTTCACTACAGTTTATAACGCAGACCCGTGAAAATAAAACATCTTTTTTTTCAACAAAAATTATTTGTTAGCCCCCAGTTTTGTATTTTTCCAAGGGTAACAGGATAAATTGGACCCCAAAAGTTGTTTTTCAATTTGTCCTGAGTACGCTGATGCCCCATATGTGGGGGGAACCACCATTTGGGCGCATGGCAAAGCTCAGAAGGGAACCGTTTGGAATGCACACTTAGATGGATTGGTGTGCCAGAGTCACGTTGCATTTGCAGAGCCCCTGATGTACCTAAACAGTAGACACCCCCCACAAGTGACCCCATGTTGGAAACTAGACTCCCCAAGGAACTTATCTAGATGTGTTGTGAGAACTTTGAAGCCCCAAGTGTTTCACTACAGTTTATAACGCGGAGCCGTGAAAATAAAAAATCCTTTTTTTTTTCACAAAAATTATCTTTTGGCCCCCGGTTTTGTATTTTCCAAGGGTAAGAGGATAAATTGGACCCTAAAAGTTGTTGTCCAATTTGTCCTGAGTATGCTGATACCCCATATGTTGGGGAAAACCACTGTTTTGGCGCACGGGAGAGCTCGGAAGGGAAGGAGCACTGTTTTACTTTTTCAATGCAGAATTGGCTGGAATTGAGATAGGATGCAATGTCGCATTTGGAGAGCCCCTGATGTGCCTAAACAGTGGAAACCCTCGAATTCTAACTGAAACCCTAACCAACACACCCCTAACCCTAATCCCAACCCTAATTCCAACCGTAAAAGTAATCCAAACCCTAACTTTAGCCCCAACCCTATCCCTAACTTTAGCCCCAAACCTAACCCTAACTTTAGCCCCAACCCTAACCCTAACTTTAGCCCAACCCTAACCCTAACTTTAGCCCCAACCCTAACTGTAGCCCCAACCCTAACTTTAGCCCCAACCCTAACCCTAACTTTAGCCCCAACCCTAACCCTAACTTTAGCCCCAACCCTAACTATAACTGTAGCCCCAACCCTAACTGTAGCCCTAACCCTAACTTTAGCCCCAACCCTATTTTAAGCCCCAACCCTAACCCTAACTTTAGCCCCAACCCTAACCCTAACTGTAGCCCCAACCCTAACCCTAATCCTAATGGGAAAATGGAAATAAATACATTTTTTTTATTTTTATTAATTTTCCCTAACTAAGGGGGTGATGAAGGGGGGTTTGATTACTTTTATAGCGGGTTTTTTAGCGGATTTTTATGATTAGCAGCCGTCACACACTAAAAGGAGCTTTTTATTGCAAAAAATAGTTTTTACATCTCCACATTTTGAGATCTATAATTTTTCCATATTTTGGTCCACAGAGTCATGTGAGGTCTTGTTTTTTGCGGGATGAATTGAAGTTTTTATTGGTACCATTTTCGGGCATGTGACATTTTTTGATCGCTTTTTATTCCAATTTTTGTGAGGCAGAATGACCAAAAAACAGCTATTCATGAATTTCTTTTGGGAGGGGCGTTTATACCGTTCCACATTTGGTAAAATTGATAAAGTAGTTTTATTCATCAGGTCAGTACAATTACAGCGATACCTCATTTATATAATTTTTTATGTTTTGGCGCTTTTGTAAGATAAAAACTATTTTATATAAAAAATAATTATTTTTGCTTTATTCTGAGGACTATAACTTTTTTTATTTTTCGCTGATGATGCTGTATGGCAGCTTATTTTTTGCGGGACAAGATGACGTTTTCAGTGGTACCATGGTTATTTATATCTGTCTTTTTGATCGCGTTATTCCACTTTTTGTTCGGCGGTATGATAATAAAGCGTTGTTTTTTGCCTCGGTTTTTTTTATGGTGTTCACTGAAGGGGTTAACTAGAGGGACAGTTTTATAGGTTGGGTCGTTACGGACGCATCGCCTAAATATGTGTACTTTTATTGTTTTTTTTTATTTAGATAAAGAAATTTATTTATTGGAACAATATTTTTTTTTTTTTCTTTATTTAGGATTTTATTTTTACACATGTAATTTTTTTTTTTTTACTTTGTCTCAGGGGGGACATCATACTATACTGTCAGATCGCTGATCTGACACTTTGCAGTGTGTCAGATCAGCGATCTGACAGGCAGTGCTGGGAGGCTTCCCGGCGCCTGCTCTGAGCAGGCACTTGAAAGCCACCTCCCTGCAGGACCCGGAAGGCCCCCCGCAGCCATTTTGGATCCGGGGCCTGCAGGGAGGAGACGTTAGGAGACTGTTATGGACCTGGTGGTTAGGAGCACCCGAAATGACCTGATGGTTAAAATGGAAAAACCTGGGACAAGCTCTGAGGAAGTGGTAACTCTACTGACCGCAATCCCTAATCCTATCACACACACTAGAAATAGCCGTGGAGCGTACCTAACTCTCCCTAGATGCCTCTTCACAGCCTAAGAGCTAACTACCCCTAAAGATAGAAATAGCAGCCTACCTTGCCTCAGAGAAATTCCCCAAAGTAAAGGTAGCCCCCCACAAATATTGACTGTGAGTTAAGAGGAAGTAACAAACACAGGAATGAAACAGATTTTAGCAAAGGAGGCCGAATCTTCTCTAGACAGACAGAGGATAGGAAAGGGAACTATGCGGTCAGTAATAAAAACTACAAAAACCACACAGAGTGTGCAAAAAGACCTCCACACTGACTCACAGTGTGGAGGTGCAGCTCTGCACCCCCAGAACTTCCAGCTAGCAAGGAAATATCATAATAGCAGGCTGGACTGAAACAAAGCATGTACTGAGAAATATATTCAAAAATCAATGAACAGCAAATGAACTAGCGAGGACTTAGCTTCTGCTGGAGTAGACAGGTCATCTGAGAAATCCAAGAGAGATCTGAACCAGTACTGAGACATTGACAGCTGGCATGGACTAACGACCTGGGCAGAGTTAAATAGGGAAGCCAGCAGAAGCAATAAACGAGAGCAGCTGAGAAAGCCAACCTCAAAGATCAGCAGTTCCACTCAAAGCCACCAGAGGGTGTTCAAGGACAGAACTCACCAAAGTACCATTCACGACCACAGGAAGGAGCCCGAGAACGGAATTCACAACAGTACCCCCCCCCTTGAGGAGGGGTCACCGAACCCTCACCAGAGCCCCCAGGCCGATCAGGACGAGCCAAATGAAAGGCACGAACCAAATCGGCAGCATGGACATCGGAGGCAACATCCCAGGAATTATCCTCCTGACCATAACCCTTCCATTTAACCAGGTACTGAAGCTTCCGTCTCGAAATACGAGAATCTAAAATCTTCTCCACCACATACTCCAACTCCCCCTCAACCAACACCGGAGCAGGAGGATCAACGGAAGGAACCATAGGCGCCACTGTTGTGAATTTGGATTCTGGGCTCCCCCGGTGGCTACTGGTGGAATTGAACTTGTGACATCATCTTCCCTGTTCACCTGTTCTGATTAGATCTGGGTGTCGCTATATAACCTGGCTTCTCTGTTAGATGCTTGCCGGTCAACAATGTTATCAGAAGCCTCTCTGTGCTTGTTCCTGCTCCCAGACATCTACTAGATAAGTTGGACATTCGTCCATGTTTTGTTTTTGTATTTTGGTTCCAGTTCACAGCTGCAGTTTCGTTACTGTGTCTGGAAAGCTCTTGTTGATCAGGAATTGCCACTCTGGTATTATGAGTTAATGCCAGAGTCCTAAAGTAATTTCTGGATGTGTTTTGTTAGGGTTTTCTACTGACCATGAAAGTATGCTTTCTGTCTTCTGCTATCTAGAAAGCGGACCTCAAATTTGCTAAAACTATTTTCCTGCTGCGTTTGTTATTTCTTCTAAAATCACCGCCAATATATGTGGGGGGCCTCTGTCTCCTTTTTTTGGGGCATTTCTCTAGAGGTGAGTCAGGTCTTATATTTCCCTCTGCTAGCATTATTTAGTTCTCCGGCCGGCGCTGGGCATATAGGGATAAAAAGTAGGACATGCTACCTGGCTACTTCTAGATGATGCGGTAGGTTTAGTTCATGGTCAGTATAGTTACATCTTCCAAGAGCTTGTTCCTATAGAGGCTTATGCTAGTTCTCTGGCCATGGAGATCATGACAGTTTGACCGGACAACTAAAGGGTTAAAATCCTTGGCTGAGAAAGGAGAGAAATAAGAAGTCTGCTGAGAGTTTTTTTTTTTTTTTTTTTTTTTTTTTTTCTCTGTGCTCTTAATTGGATCACTTGCCAGTCTGTCTATGCTGCAGTCTTTCTTTTTTTTCTCTCTCCTTATAATCTTTGAATG